>NC_056728.1:1680033861-1680221361 GCF_019279795.1 Protopterus annectens | reverse complement strand
GAGCCCTGAGGCACACCACTCTTTACTGGTCTGGATTCGGACATAGATCCCGCTACTCTTACTTTATGGGATCTGTCTGAGAGCCAGTTTGTGATCCATCTTGTGACGTAAGGGTTTATGCCCAGGCTGGTGAGCTTATCAATAATACCTGAATGGGGAATGGTGTCAAATGCTTTAGCAACGTCAAGATAAGCTGTGTGTACCTCCTTTCCCTTTCTATAGCCTGAGTAACTGTCTCAAAGAAATCCACCAAGTTCAGGAGGCATGATCTGCCCTTGACGAAGCCGAACTGTGTGGGGTCCAGCGACTGGAGGTTCTCAATCTCTCCATTTATGAGTTCCATAATGATTCGCTCCATAGCCTTACAGATCAGACTGGTCAGGCTTATTGGTTGGTAGTTCCCAGGGTCAGATGTGGCCCCACCCTTGTGTAGCGAGACCACCATTGCCGTGCGCCATTCTATGGGCACATATCCTGTGGAGAGGCTGAGACTGAACAGGGTATTAAGATACGGGGTTAATTCCTTTACATCCACAAACATTGTCTTATATAATTTGCAGTACCATAAAGCAAATGTAATGCCCTAAATTCAACATACTATGTCTGGCTAAAGGACTTTTAACATCTCCCAGCCTAGTGTCACTCATGTGCTTGGGTATATGCTCATTGAGCTGTCTGTCAGTTTTCCCTACATAAGAACTGTCACATGAGCTGCAACTAGCAATATAGACAATGTGCTTAGCCTTGCAATCAGCATACAATCGACTACTATGTCTATTTCCATATATTTAATGTATACATTCATTTCTGCCCAGTATGTATCTGCATGAAGAGAACGCTCTGCATGGAAAGGTGCATAGCCCTTCTGATCTAACAATTGAATTGTATTACAGTATAAATGTTGCTTGAGATTCCTATTTCTTTTCTAATTAAAAAAGGCGGTTTGCCAACAATCTCTCTCATTGTAGGATCAACCATCAGGATCTTCTAGTTTTCCTTTATATGGTTAAACACATAACTGATAATCATTAGCATAAGTTAAAACAATTCTATTTTTCTGAGTGGAAGCAGAACTAATAATCTTCAAATTAAATGGATCATGATCTTGCTAGAAAAAAATGGTTTCACTGTAGTATTTCTAATCTCTTTGTCCTTAGTCATCTCTTTTCTATCCCGAGTTGTATATAACCTCTGTGTCTGAACCTATTACCCAAGCTTATCAAGGCTTCAGAGTATTCTTCTACTCTTGTATATAATCTTGATGTCCTTAATGCTTGATTCTTTTTAACATTTGGAAAAATATGTTGGGAGTGCATGCTACTTCTAAGCAGAGTGTTATCCATCCAGCACTCTTTTCTACATAATCCCATACTAATATTAGCTTCTATGCCAATGGAAATGCTAGTATCTAAAAAGTTAGTTGTAGAATTGGAGGAATGCATTAAGGAAATCCGTAGTTGCCTCCAAATATTGAACAGTATCATTCAAGGGTTCAGATGTATCATCCCATAACAAATATGTATCGTCCACAAAACACTTGTAAATTTTGAGGGATGTACAAAAAGGGAGTCTGATCATTGCATACAAATGCTGCTTCCCAGTCTGCCAATATTAGGTTGGCATAACTGTTGGCACAAGGGATGCCCATTGCAACACCCCATTTTTTCCATTAGATATTATTCTGAAATGTAAATATATTATTTTCAAGAACAATATCAAGGAGGATGTCTAAAGATCAAGTTTATTATTATCATAGTCACTGTTATCTTTCAAAAAATGCTTGACTGACAATATTCTATAATTATTGGCAATAGCCGTGAATAGGGTGAGAACATCAAGTGTGACCATTAGATAATGAACACCATTTGCCAAAGAGCTCATAAATTCAAATAATGCATGCAGAAAATGTCTAGTATCTTTAATAACTGCTGATGCTTTATATAAAAAGGGGATCCAGTGTCTGTCAGCCTGGGATGACATGCTCGACAAGCCACGTTGCTTCGCTAGGGATGGCTTGCACCTGTCACCACTGGGCTTTTGGATATTGGCAAAGGCTCTTGCCACCCCCATAGTGCCTTTTTTAGGCAAGGCTCAAAAGTCAAACCCACCCCCTAGACAGCACAAGGAACAAGAAACTAAGGGTAATGCTGCTAAACGCCAGAAGTCTTAACCTCAAGATGCACGCACTCGAAGCTCTCCTCAGTATGGAGAACATTGATATCTGTGCAGTGACAGAAACCTGGTTCAAGGCTCCAGAGAGCACCCCAGCACTACCAGGCTATACCTCATATCATGCTTTTCGGCCCCAAAACCCAGACCGAACCATAAAAGTCGGGGGAGTTTCCATATTTATCAAGGATATCCACACCTCCAGGTTAGTGGTATTGCACGAAGTATCGGAGACCATCCATGTGCAACTAACAGTGGGCAAGACTGCTTTTCAGTTTATAGCATCCTACAGACCACCCTCTCAAAGTCAGGAATCCCATTCGGCTTTCCTGAAAACATTGGAGAACATGAAGATCTCTCCGAACACCATTATATTGGGTGACTTCAACTACCCAAACATTGACTGGAAGGCCTACTCAAGTCCCAGCACCTTAGCCCAAAGATTCCTGGAAATTATAAACTCAAATGCTATGGAACAACTAGTCACCACTCCCACAAGAGGGGACAACATACTAGACCTGATCATTACCAACATGGGGACTCTATGCTCCACACCAGAAGTATATCCCTCATTGGTAAGATCAGACCATAAATTAATTTCACTGGATGTCCACATCCCGACCCCACCCCCAGCCCAGAAAACCACAGTGAAAAACTTCTCAAAAGCGAACTTTTCACTTCTCAAAACCGAAGTGGAATCCTTCAAGGATCCAGGGCCATTGGAAACTACAGCCCAAACTGCAGAATCCTATATAAATGCATTCTACGGACATCTCCAGGAATGCATGGATCATGCTATCCCAAACAAAACCAAGAACCAATCATCCAAAGGCAGGCGTCCAGTCTGGTGGACCCCTGCCATAAATAAACTGTACAACAGAAGGAGGAAGCTACTACATGATAGAGCAAAATCCCTAATAGGGAAGACATCTCTGATCAGTACTAGCAAAAAATTACGATCCCTCATAAAATCCTCCAAGGCCAGCTTCGAGAGAAAAATTGCACAGGACACCAAAGACAATCATAAGGCTTTTTTCAGTTATGTTAGAAACCTGGGATGCAACTCCCAGACTTGTTCTGAGTTGATTCTAAACGACAAAAAATACACTGTACCCACAGACATCGCCAATATCCTGGCAGACAGGTTCAGTGCAAACTTCTCCACCCCCCCCCCAAAGAGCAAGCATCTATCCCGGCAGAGGGCTGCCTCCCAAACATCTCAGATGCTCAGGTGAAGGCTGCCCTCTCCAAAGCAAAAAACACTGCTTCCATGGGACCAGATGGCGTCCCAGGTTGCGTCCTACATGAACTACAAGAGGAACTAATCCCTCAAATAAAACAGCTATACAATCTCAGCCTCACTACAGGATATGTGCCCACAGAATGGCGTACAGCAACAGTGGTCCCACTCCACAAAGGTGGAGCCTCTATGGACCCTGGAAACTATTGCCCCATAAGCCTGACTAGCTTAGTCTGCAAGGCTATGGAGAGGATCATCATGGAGCTCATAAACAAAGGCATTGGGGACCTACAGACACTAGATCCTACCCAGTTCGGCTTTGTCAAGGGCAGATCCTGCCTTTTGAACCTTGTTGACTTTTTTGAAACAGTCACCAAAGCCATAGATGAAGGGAAGGTAGTCCACACAGCCTATCTGGACCTTGCAAAGGCATTTGACACAATACCCCACTCGGGCATCATAGATAAGCTATCCAGCTTAAATATAAACCCCTATGTCACAAGATGGGTCGCAAACTGGCTCAAAGACAGAACCCACAGAGTGAGAGTTGCTGGAGCCATGTCAGACTCAAAACCGGTCACAAGTGGCATCCCACAGGGTTCTGTCCTGGGACCACTCTTGTTCGGTATATACTTTTCCGAGGTACAGGCAAATGTGGGAGGACTATGGCTCACAAGTTCACAGACGACTGCAAACTGGGTGCCATAATCAACTCTCCAGCTGACACAAACATCCTTCAAAAAGGTCTCACAGAGACAGATAACTGGTGCCAGCACCATGGTTTAAAGCTAAATGCCAAAAAATGTATAGTCATACCCTTTGGCAAAAACAATGTGCTCACAAATTACCACATAGGCGGAAACCCATTAAGTACAGAGAAAGTTATTAGGGACCTGGGGACCCAAGTTGATAGCAATCTCTCCTTTGAAAACCACATTGCCAAAGTGGTTAGAAAGACCTTCTACATAGCCCACCTCATCACGAAGGGCTTTACATCTAGATCAAGAGAGGTAATCGTGCCCCTTTATTCATCCCTCATCAGGCCCATCATAGAATACAATGCCCCTTTTGGGGTGTACCTTACCCGACACCTGCAGCAATTAGAAAGATCCCAAAAGTATCTCACCAAGAGGATCAAGGGTCTCAAACAGATGCCATATACTGCTCGGTTAAAAAAACTCCAGCTCTACTCAGTTGCATACCGCCTACTTCGAGGCGATCTATGCCTGACATACAAAGCTATGTCAAATCCAGAATTAATGGACATGCTCCACCTCAGTAAATCTAAATCCCTTAGAGCCACACGCTTGAGGGACTTGAACCTCAGCACAGAAATAAATAGAACTTGCTGGAGGGACAGGTTCATAACCCAGAGGCTCCCTTCGCTCTGGAATAGAATTCCAGTTCATGTGAGGCAGAGCACCTCACTGAATCTCTTCAAGAAGAAACTCGATAAGTGGATGATGGTTCGTAGGTTTATCCCAGGGATTACTTCCGTGTCACTATTAGACAGAGGCACAGTAAACTAAACCTTAAAAAGGGCACAGTATACTCAAATCAAGGGGTGGCGTAAGCCATACAGAATCGGGCTAGGCTTATAATTGCCCCAGGGCAGACAGCCTAGTATGAACCTATGAACCTATAAAACTTGTTTAAGCTGCTGTTCTGTGTATATGGAAATTGGCTCAGTAGTCCATCCATTCCCTGATATGATAAGATGCATTGGGGGATTGTCACACTTTTTGTGCACTTTAGGGTGTCCACTAATGCTAGGAATGATGGGATGTTCCACAATAAAGTAGTTGAACAAATCCTGTGAAATTCTATTGGACTGAAGGAGATCTTGTAATTTCACCTTAATATTATGTCATAGTATTAACTCGTAGCCTATTGATGGGTCATTTTATTATGATAATGAGCATAATCCATAAGAACAATCCACCCCTTTTTTGGGCAGGTCTTATCACCAAATCTTTGTTTTCTTTCAGTTGTCACAAGGCTTGTTTCTCTTCTTGATTCAGGTTGTGAAAAAGATGTCTCGCTTCATGAACTAAATTTGAAATCTCAGATTCACATATCTGAAGAACTGTCTCCATGGCTATGTTATTTTGTGGTATAAGCATACTTGACTTTTTCAGGATATTCAAATTACTTTCATTACCAGAGCCAAACATGGTTTTTAGCATTATGCTGTGTCCAAATAACTTAAGATTCAGTATAACATCACTCTATATATATTAAAGGTCTAAGATTTGTTCCAGCTGCTCCCTCTATATTGAGTGTCTGTGTGTTTGTATATAATTCATATCTCAAAGTGTGTGTGTGTGTGTGTGTGTGTGTGTGTGTGTGTGTGTGTGTGTGTGTGTGTGTGTGTGTGTGTGTGTGTGTGTGTGTGTGTATGTGTGTGTGTCAGCTACATGGGCAGGGACACGAAGCACTGGTTGGACAGAGAGGGTGCTGGAGGTTTTGGCTTGACCACTTGGCTAAGATCTGTACCCTATAGCTGTGCTAGTGGGGAGTCTTACTGGGGATCTGGAGAGAAAGGGAGAAACCAGCCCCAGACTGACTGTGATTTCTGTGTGCTCTTATGGGAAATTGTACTTTACCGTGTGTTTACTTGTTATCCTCTCAATGTGGACACCCCCTCACTGGTGTCAGTCGTGAGGATTGAGGGTCCTTGATTACTGGGCCAGTGCATGGGTGTCAGAGGCTTCATAAATGGACATCATTGATCTACTATGTATGAATGGACTGGCACAACTTTTTGAAAGGTGTGTCCTTAAAGACTAACTTTTTTGGAAGGTGTGTCCCTAAGACTATCAGTAATTACTTTTTCAGTTTCTTTTAATATCAAGGATATGAGTTCAAAAGTAGATCGGAAGAAGGGTTGGGTACAATCCAAAAGTGCTTATCGTTTTTACAAGTTCCTTATTTCTATTTGTTTTTCATTAATGTCTATGTTTACAATTTGCAGCATGGTGACCTCACTGGCACTGTTTTGTATTCTACTGTGTGGATCTTTGACTGCTGTTCCTTACTCTATCAGATTTATATGTGTGTGTGTGTGTGTGTGTGTGTGTGTGTGTGTGTGTGTGTGTGTGTGTGTGTGTGTGTGTGTGTGTGTGTGTGTGTGTGTGTGTGTGTGTGCATGTGTGTGAACGTGCACATGCATGTATATAGCTACAGTGGAAAATGTTCACTCTTCATTTAGTCAAACCTATTTGCTGATGTCTCTGCAGCCAAGGGTGTGAAGCAAAGATTCCATGGTGGTGGTGGAAGACAGAGCACCCCATGTAAAGCACTGATTATTGTTTTCTTAAGTGTTCTCAGGCAGGTAGGCTATAGGGAATTGGTTAGATATTGCATTCTCTTAGAATTAGGAGATTTAGATTTGCTAATGTTTTGTGAATGTTTTAGGAATTTTAGTTATAGGTTATTAATTGTAAAGGGAAGTTATAAAGTTTGCTTTTATTATTGGCAATAGTGAAATATCTGTGAAGGTTAACGGACAGTTTAGGCAATATGTTGTATTTGACTGTATGAGGGTTAATGTTTTATGTAAAACCAATGAGTGCCTCAGGAAGGGTAACATGGTTAAGGAAGTGCAAGCTACTGCTGGACAGAGTCCTCAAATGTGGAAGGAACATTTTTGTGAACTGGTGGGCATGTTGCCTTTAAAAAACAGTGCTTGAGATCTCTGATGGGTTGTGGTCTTTCATTGTAAAATAATTCATAACATTGATCAGAGGCTTCTGGAATGGTAAGACTGCAGATGTCTTAGGATCTATCCATTGATGCTAAAGGCACCAGGCAATGCTGGAGATCTACCAACAACTATCAAATGCGTCTCCCTCCCCCCATTAAATGTACTTCTGTTCTCCTCTCTCACATCCAACCATTTTCTTTTTCACCTATTTATAACACATAGATTTTCTAAGACCAGAAATAGTACAACTTATACACCTTCTCTTACACTCTCCCCACTTTCTTCCAAACCTATTGCATTACATTCCCACCATGTATGAATCTGTCACAGACCCTCCACACTTATCTATTTCACCCTCTCTACTTTTCTCAAAGCTTTAACCTCATTGCTGTCCAGTGCCAGCTACATAATAATCGCATCTGCAAAATGTACACAGGCCATACACCATGTAAGCCTAATCTATTACTAATGCCTCCTCCCAGTATCCAGGGTGTGTCCAAACTACTCCACCTTTCTCTTACAGCACTTTCAGCCTCTCTGTAGTTTCCCTTTACTGCCTTCCCCTTCTTCTTGTAAAGACCTCCCATCTCCCTTCTTTGACATTTAGAGATTCATTTTTACTATTCCCTCCTTCTTACTAATCTTTTACCTTTCACCATCTCTACCTTGGTCCAAGCATTCCTATTCCAAATCCTCCTTGGGGACTCGCCACACTTGTCTGTCTTAAACTACAATATAAAATCTCACCTTTCCTTCCTCACATAAATATGCAGACTGCCTGAATCCCCAGTCATTCCATCTCTGTAACAATGCATGCATTCCTTCTCCATGCAGCACTTCAAGCAATTTCATTTTCTCCCCTTATTTGTGCCTTTATAATCACTGCCTATGCACTTTATATTGGGTACAACTTTGCCCTCTGCACTTCTCCATCTCCCGCATGTCCTAGCACAGTTCTCTCTCTTTCTTTCATTATCCATATAAATAGCCTGTCACAGTTACTGCCACTAAATGTTTCCAGAAATCCGTCTTCATCCTCTCACTTTTCTTTCCAACAGTTTCTCTTTTCCAATCCTCCTTTCTCTCCCCCTCTAAACTAGCCTTTCACATGCTTCATGTTTTCTTTATCCATGTCTCATTTGGTCATGTAGGGATATGTCCTACTAGCTAGGATGCCTGTTTGGAATATTTTTTCAGAGAACACTCATAGTTTTTGATGTTGGTATCCTCAGTTACAAATAAACCTTTAACCCCAGGTACACCCCCTCTCACTATCAGAGGTGTAGTTATATTTCCCCTCCACCCATACATCAGTATAATCACCGAATTATTTCTATTGGTAATATATAGCACCTTCCGAAACCATGTATGGTCATCTGGTACTTCCTCCTGTTTCTCACTGCACTACACCATTGTTACTGTGCACTCATCTGCAAATAAATTCATACTGTTCAAGCGGCCTAGTCTTAGCCACCTGCTCTGCTTCCTACACCACCTTATTTGCCAGAGGCAGCTGCAAAAAAGAAAACAAGCATTCCTACCTTGTCCCTCTAACAACCTTCACCAATATTGACACCCCACACTCATTATACCTTGCATGTGCTTCTCAACCATGCTTGCCACTACTGATTTCCTAAACAAAAGCTTCAGTCCTAGCATATCAAATGACTTCCCTATACCAATTAAATACAGAATCCTCCAAATGTCCTCTTAAAATCACCCTTTCTAACTTGTTTGCCAACACCCTATGCATCTGCATTTATTAGTGAAATACATCTATAATTTAAAGAGTCATACCCTTGTCCTAGCAGTAGTACAAGACTAGATATTGTTGTAATATTTTCAAAATTAAATTCCATTTCTGACAAAAATAAATGTGAATTCCTAAACTTGCTCTTGCAGTTTTTAAATTTTATTTTATTTTATTTTTTTTTGGGGGGGGGGGCTGGCCTACCTTCTTCCCCCAATATATGATGGTTTTACCCCCAACCTCCTTGCAATTTAAGTATACTACCTCCAATATTGCTGTACATTGGAGTAGTGGAAATACTCCAGGTTACCACAGTATTATAATTAGTATGTTCTAACCCTTTTCACAAGTAAACTTTCACTGTTCCAAAGATCACAAATATGGCTCTCATTCTTTCAAAGGGTACCTCCCATCCAAACACACCTTTGTCTTTGGTAAGGATTCAGCACTTTTGGCTGTAAAGAAGTCATAAATACAATGGCCCTATGGTAAGAAGCATCAGCATGTTGCTCAAAGACATATGTACTGCGTGTAACAATGAGCCATGTTAATAATGATTTATCAGTGATCATGTAAATACTTTTTGCTTTTATATCTAGTCACCCACCAAAATATAACCACTTTTTATGCATATTTCTTTTGTCTGATTGTGATGAAAGTGATAAACATAATGAATGCAGTAATGTATTTCACCCTGCTGCGCACGGACATGCATACATTGTCTCTCACCCCTGACTAGCCAATTGATGGTTATCCGGCAGTGATCATATAACTGCTTTCCGATTTCAAATACAGCTTGCCTTCTCACTCACCTAAAAGACCTCCTGTGTTCCCCAGTGATGATTGTTTGTGCTAAAAAAGAAGGAATTACTTCAATAATGTATATACATGTGTTACGTTCAGACACTATCATCAATTAACTACACATGCTTTCATATACAGTGTCTCTTTTCCTTTCTTCATGACTGCCACCAATTTGTAATCACAAATAATATAAAAAAACTTATGGTCAGAGTAGTAAATTTCAACTTACTGATGTCATTTACAGTTTCCCTATCTCTGCTTACCATATTGACTTTGTGGGTAGTGTGTGCTGCTACCACTCTCAACAGATATATTTGATATCCAGATGGTAGTTATTTAAAATACTCTGCAAGAGATAACTACCATTCTTTAGGATCAGGAGCATCTGCTCCTGTGTCATCTTGTATAAGGATTGCTCTTTTGTGCTGAGAGCAATCCACTGTGTACCTCACATAATAACAGGAGACAGATCACCTAGTTATGCTGCTGTATAGAAAGGTGATTTCACAATTCATTCTTTTATTGACTAATCTCTGTCCTCATCAAAGCTGATATAGCTAATCTCATAACCTCAAGAGGAGAAAATGGGCTATCACAAAACGAACGAGTTAATAAAATGGCTCTGCATTATACCTTAAGGAACTACAAGTTTTTCATTTTACTGGGTCTTGAATGCAGAATTACCCTTTATGTGTCTTACATGGTGTTATAAATGCGCCCAGGCTATTAAAGCAAGACATGGTATGTTTCATACCTTTTTTTGAGCTTCACACACACACACACACACACACACACACACACACACACACACACACACACACACACACACACACACACACACACACACACACACAGTACTGACTAATATACCTGTACATCCTGGTGAGGTGTAACAAATCCATGTATCCTATTTCAGTAAATACAAACTTTTAAGTATATTCTGAGTGTATCACATATCTACTTACTATATTAAAAAAAAAAAAAAAAAAAAACATGCTCATTATGTGCAGTAAAAATATGCACTAAAGAATCGAAAACATCTGTCCCAGCTAAACCAAACCTCTACAGTGCAAATGTAATGCTTGATTTACAAAAGAGTCGTTATCATAATTTATTTTATTTTATTTATTTATATTTGTTTACTGGGGTAGTGCGCAGATTAGTACTGACCAATTTCAGGCTCAGCCCGGGTAAAATACAAAACATTTCATAAACAAAAAAATACAGAAATGTAAGTAATAACATAGTAGTTTAGAAAAATTACATAGAAAAATGCATAGATACGTTCTAGTGAACAAGCACAGTGCAGTATACAATCAAGCAGAATGTAATATATAATATATAGATTAGTTTCTAAAGTGAGTCATTCTTCAGTGAATCATAAGAGAGAAAAAACTTGGAAAGGAGGTAGATTAGGTGATATGTCTTGTGATGAAACAGGATGAAATGCAGTGCTCTTTGAGTAGCATTCTGAATTTAGAATAAGTGTTGTTTCCTTTGTGTCGATGGGGAGAGCTTGCATAAGAGTGGGTACCTGAGAGGAGAAAGCATCTGCAGTGATGTGAAGTTCGGTTCTTGGGGTAATGAGGGGTAGTGTGGCTTGTGATTAGTGTCTCAAGTTATATGAGGAGGGTTTCTTTCATGACATCTAGCTGCAAGGGTAGTAAATGTGAGGAGGTGGAGTAGTTTGTAGAGTCAGGATCCTATACGTTAGAGTTTGTTTTACGGGTAGCTATTTGGATTTTATTAGGGTGATACTGTGATGATCACATTGAGGTGCATTTGTAATGAATTGGCAGATGCTGTTAGAGATAGTCTGGAGTGTGGCATTGTTTTTTTTTTTTTTGGTAGAAGCAAAAATTGGAAACCCATACTCAAGTTATGAAATGAGAACTCCTTTGCCAATGGCAATGGGATAGAAAAGGGGAGATCTTTATGTCCCAGAAGAGCAGGGAGTTTGTTTTGGCTCTCACATTGTCTTTAGGGAAGTGGAAGTTTAGTGACTGATCAAGCCATAATGTTAGGAATTTGAAGGTGGAGGTTGTCTCTATGGAATGGCTGTGTAGGTTAAAGATAGTTAAAGAGTCAGGTGCTTGGTGAATTTTCTGTGGAGTTCGAACAAGTATAGTTTTGGTCTTGGTACGTTGAGAAATAGTTTATGGTTTATAAGTCATTGGTGGAGCTTTTGTAAGTCTGACTGGAGCTGGGATTGAATGTTGGTGTAAGAGTGACCTGACTGGTAAATGACCATGTCATCAGCATAGAGGATAAGTGGGATATGGGGGAGGTCACAAGAGAGTTTGTTAATGGATACGAAGAAGATAAGACTGGCAAGGATGGATCCTTGTGGTACACCTTTGGTAACTGGTGCAGATTCTGATTGAGAGGCTCCTATGTTAACTCTGAAGTGTCTGTCAGTGAGGAAGTTTTTAAACCAGGGAGCAATGTCTGGACTGATACCAATTTCAATCAGTTTGTTTTGGAGAAGATAGTGGGAAATGAGGTCACATGTCTTTGTCAGGTCTATAAATAGGGTGCCTATAAGGAGGCCACTATCAGAGTTTTGCAGGATGTCATCAGTTAGGGACCAAAGTCAGCACATCCTCCAGTTTCATATGCTTGCACACGCAGCCTCCTGTTGTTACACCAATGCATTAAATTCCAAGAGCTATTTCCTGTCTTTTTAGCTGTGCATACATCTTCCTTTTTTCATTCTTTTGCTTTCCCCTTTCGAAGAAAGTGCGGCTGTTAACTTCCTTGGTGCGTATTCCTTGACTTCAAAACACACCTGCAGTAAAAGGCATTTGTTTTTCTGTATATAGGCATTTTCCTCAAAAACTGAGATTGTTTAATTGCATGATTATAGATAAAATAATTGGTGCAGATTCAATAAACGCTACACAATCTGCTAAAACTGTGTGCATGTCATGGCACAATGTGCACAGAGTAGCGCACTGTTTTGTATTCAGTAAGCAACTCTACACAGTGTGTAGAGCTATGCAAACAAGGTAAACACCATGGTATGCTAATTACAGCATACGCAGCTGAATTGTATGCTAATCAACCAATCCAAGATGGAGTAGCTATTCAACAAGCTATAAAGTAACCATGTAGACTTATTGGAATACAGCCACGGGAAGGAGTCTACACAAAAACAATGTTAGGGGTTGCTGTTGCTTTAATTCATGTGTATGTGCAACAGGCTGAAGTCTAAACTGCTGCTGCTGCTGCTGCTAACAGACAAGGGCAAGAAGGAGAAGAGTTTTCAGATCCTGTTTAACTTATCACAATTTACATGACATGGAAATTGTAGAGCACTACAGAGTGGATTGAGACACACTATATGAACTTTGCAACCTCTGTTGTCCTCAACACATAGCCAGGGCAAACTGAGGGGAACACATACCAGTGGAGACAGAGGTATGTGTAGCACTTAGAATTTTAGCTACAGGAACCTTTCAGAGACCAACAGGGGACATGCTGCGGGTGCCACAGGCATCAGCATCCAGGATCCTCCATCAGTTCCTGAATGCTATGCTCCAAAATGCCAGTGACCACATATATTTCCCCGTACACTTGAGGAGAGGGCCACAAATATGCAGGAGTTCTACCCTGCACCACTTTATCCTAAAGTACTGAGTGCCATAGATTGTACACATATAGAAATCAAACTACCATCCAGGGAACAGGAAATAGTCTACATAAATGGAAAGGGCTTCCACCATATTTACTGCCAAGTTGTCTGTAACACTAAGGGAATCATCTTGAATGTGTGTGCTGTTACCCAGGCAGTTACCACAATTCACATATCAGGCACAACTCCCAACTGTATCAGATGTTCACTAGGAAGAGATATTCCACAGCGTCATTTACTGGGGGATGCAGGTTATGCACTGCAGCTGAGGCTGATGAAGCCCATCAGAGATCCAGACACACACACACACACACACACACACACACACACACACACACACACACACACACACACACTGAAGAATGCCATAATGAGGCATGCCCACAAACCAGAAATACAGAGCATGTGAAGTCATAGTTCTGGTGCCTAGCTACATTTGAGGGAGCCCTACAGTGCAATGCATGTACATGTATTGAAATCTTCTCCCGCTGTCCCATGCATCACAATATTATCCTGAGAAAACAGTTTCAGCGGGATCAACAAGGGGAAGGGGCACACATCCTACCACATACAGGTGAGGAGTTAGGGGAACCATCAGCTGCTGTGGGTATAGGCAGATGCTGACATGCTCAATATGTCCTCACATTGGCTAGGAGGCAATGTATAGCACATTCACTCACCACCTAAGGGGCTAAAACCTTCATCCTATGCGCATACACATAGTAACACTGATGCCAGGCAATGCTTACAACCTTTACCTACTCAAGTAATGGCTGTGTACTCCTAGCATCAGACAGAGTCAGCCTTGAACTAAAACTGTAGCAACTGCCAGATTTACATGGTAAGTGCTGAACCTGGAATAGAACAAAAAATGTGCAATAATACAAATGAATGGCATAGCTCTGACTACTGTTACTTGGTAATGTAGGTTAGTAAAAAGTAGTTGATATTTACAGCAATGACTTCAAGATCTGACAGCAGTGACTTATGTGAGTATTTGTGTCCTGTGTCGGGTAATAGGCTTCAGGCATCAATGATTCACAAATTCATACCTCTCAAAAGTAGAGATGGTCACCGAATGTCATCATACCTTTGTAATGGCAAATCATTAAAGAGAGAAGTTAGAAATTAATGACACTTATTCCAGTTTCAGTTTTCATATCCTCAGAAGAAATCTTAAAAATATTGATGCAAAAACTGTTTAATTCTATCAACTGTATCTATGTTTGTAAGATGAAAATATTTAAAAAGTTTCCCTATAATTCAGCCTTTGTCCAGCATTTTTTATGGCTTGGTCCACCTTTTTAGCTAGCAAACCAGCATCACAAACACAGATATTCTAAACACTGTCAGCTATGCACCCTGAGCATCAGACACAAAGCTTATGTATCCCCGAATCCAAAAAATAGAAAACAAAGATATGGCACAGTTATCATCACTTGTACAGGGTGTTGGTGGGTGCAGGAAGCCTAAGCTGTCACAAAAGGTAAGTGAGTGCATGTGAGAAAGAAAGAGAAACAGGCAGCAATTTGGATAAAGTATCAAATGGCAAATGAGACAGAATTAACTTTAAGCCTCACAACTGAACCATGTAACTGGTGTGTGTGTGTGTGTGTGTGTGTGTGTGTGTGTGTGTGTGTGTGTGTGTGTGTGTGTGTGTGTGTGCGTGTGTGTGTGCGTGTGTGTGCGTGCGTGTGTGTGTCTGTGTCTGTATGGGCACTGAAAGTGAAATTGGTGTGTGAGTGTCTGCAAGAAAACAGCCAAGCTATGTACTAGCTGTATGTCTTGGTATGTTGGACAGGTGTGAGCAGTGCATGGTAGAGGTGGCAGTTCATCTCGGTCGTACCAGACCACAAGAACTGGCTCTGCCAGGAGTTGCAGTGGCATGTCCATACCCATGGTCAGATGCACCGCTGCTACTTAAATGTAACTGATGTCTGTTGGACGAGCTCTCCTCACGAGTATGCCCAGGAATATGACCCCATGGCTTGCCTCATCTGGGTGCGGACACTTCAACCACTGATGGAGCAGTGGAAGTAGTGACACTTTGGGAGTGTGATCAGGCACAGCCACATCAGCTAATATCAGATGATGTGGCTGGTCTACACCCACATGGATGCCATCCCCCTCCCAGCAGATGTTCCATCATAGACACTGCCCATTCCAATGTGTTATTCATCTGATCCATTGAATAGGCAACACAGTGGTGGCAGTCATGCATGTCAGCCTGTGCCACATCTACAACCCTAAGCATTTCCTCAGTGGCCCTTTTGGAACATAGCTGCACCTCCATGACAGCCCTAGATATATGTTGAGTGGCATGGAAAGATACACCTGGATCAGGAGGAATATGGACAGCAGGCCTCCTATGAGCACCCCTAACAACCCTCCTATGTGACACTTCACCAACATTTTTACTACAGCAACAGGAACTGAAGCCACCGTAATCATACTTCCCTGATTCAGTGTTTCACCCTCCAACTGTCCAATATCTAAGTTTTCCCTGGAATTGGTTGTCATAAGCCTACTGGCTGTGTCTGATGGAATTACAAGGGATGTCTGAATGTCAACCTCAGTGTCAGATTCAACCTCTGCACCACCCCAACTGTGTCTCTGTTTGCCCACCATCATCATCAGAGTCTGACAATATTCTGACATCAGGTAGTGAGAGTCCTACACTAGCACTATCAGGATCACCTGTGATAATAAGCAACAAACACAGGAAAGACATTAATAGCTACCCTACTACAGTTCAATATATGATAGCAAAATAGCAATGGTGCCACTATTACAAACAGTACAGCAAAACATTGACACCCACGTCACACATATGACTAAAATAAATATTTCTGTAAACTGCTCATGAGATGTTTGCATCTGCTACATGGAGCCCAAAACCTGGGATTCAGCAATTCTAATGAGTTCACAGTTCATTTACATCTTCACAATACTCTCAGCCCTGAATCTACTATATAAAAATGTAACTATGTAGCTAGGGAACCTGAAGGTGAGGAGACTTGTTTATGTGGATAACAGCTGAGGATTGCTGTTAATTTGGATTTATCTGCACAGGAGACTACTGATCTTGAAAAGGTATCATTGGATTTTTCAGTTAAATGCTGGTTATGCTCAGATGTCAGAAAAATATTGTTATATATGCATTAGCAAATACATTTTTATTTACATGCACTTTTTAGAAGTTTACTGATGGGTGAAAGCATTTTGTTCATGGCATTTTACTTTCTCAGATACACAGCCTTATTAATTTTCATCACAAGTGCTAATGTTACAACTGTTTATCTTTATACTCTTCTGTTGTTATTTCTGTGAAATGTAAATGTCTTGTATTGTCAATGACACAGGGGACTTCTAGGATGGCCCATAGATGCCTCTAGGGGAGTGTTGGCCACAGGTACAGCTAACTGTCAATTGCATAAAATTGAATGTCCTATGGTAAATGTGTACACGTTTTTGGATCAGTTTATTTGATAGCACTTTCATTGATGTTTTTTTTCCTTTTTTGTTTGTTAGCAAAATGTGTCATTTGTCTGTTGTTTTCGTGGTGGGGTAGCCATCATGGTGGGGTAGCCAAGTTCCATTTCTGTGTTAGCACAAAAATTGTTTGTACAGCAGTTTGCTTTGCTATTGTTACTCCCCTTTTTTTACTCCAACCTTGCTTTGTGTGTGACTGTAATATGTTACAACCACATAGATCCTTTTTTATATTTGAATATCTTGATTGTTTTATTTTCTCCAGTGGGTAATATTGAAAAACTACTTTTATTAGTTATATCTAAGCAGGACTTTTATTTATGTGATACTTATGTGCATTATCCTTCTTTTGTGTTTTATGTTACCTAGAACTATAGCACCCAGGCATCCCAATCCCCAGAATCCCCCCTTCTGTGACCCTGAGAATGAAGTAATTGTCCAAGCATTTAGGTGACATGATGCCTTTCTGGTTGAAGGAGTATGTGGAGATATGTCTGGAAGAATGCAAATTTGGCAGCAGATAGTGGAGGATGTAAATGCCGTTGGTGGTTAGCGTATGATATATGATCAGGTGTGTCATAGGACCACTGACATGATTTCATTGGCCTGGAGGAGAACAGCTGCAGTGGCCCATGGACAGATGTCTACTGGGTGGGCCTGCTACAGAACCACCACTCACACCAAATGAAGAGTTCCTGTCCACTGTCAGAGATCCAGAGAGCTCAGTGGAAAGTGCACAACAGCATGTGATTGATGTTGGTGCTGCTGTTTCAGGGAGGACAAGCATGTGCCAGGAAGAGCTTCCAGGTAGGCTTACCTATCTTAATATTGTCAGATATTTCCTGTATATTATAATATATTGACAACAATATTTAAGTTTTGCTTAACATATTTTTTTGGGGGGAGTAGTTGTAGATTGATACAGTTAACAATACATTCTGGTTGATAACCCATGGGTTTGGGGTGGATGTGTCATCCAAGTTTTTGTTAGAAGTATCATTAATGGGCATATAAAGAGTCAAAAGTGTTAACCCCTTGTGTTACTGTTAATTGTGATGATGGTGTCTTTACCTTTTGCTTAACGTCTTCCAGGACCATCCTCCCTAGGAACTCTGGAATCATCTGCACATGGTAAGCCAAACAGTTTTCTGTCAGTACTGATGAGCTGTTCACAGAAATATTTATTTCATCCATATGTGCGATGTGGGTGTCAGGACTGTTGTGTGTATTGCTGTACTCTCTGTAATAGTGGCACCTCTGTTAGCTTGTTAGCATATATTGGACTATAGTAGTGTGGCTATTAATTTCTTTCCTGTGTTGCTTATTATCACATGTGATCCTGACAGTGGAAGTGTAGGACTCTTAATACCTGATGTCAGAGTATCGACAGACTCTGATGATGATGGTGGGCAAACAGATGCACAGCTTGGAGGTGAAGAGATTGCATCTGACACTGAGGTTCACATTCAACTATCCCCTGTAATTCCATAGGACACGGCCAGTAGGCTACACCAACCCATTCTAGTGAACCCTCAGATATCAGACAGGTGGAGGGTGAGACACTCGATAAGGGTAGTGTGGTTAGTGCAGTTTCAGTGCCTCTTGACTCTGCTGTAGCAAAGTGTGGGTGAGGTGCCATACAGAGGGTTTTTTAGGAGTGCTTGGAGGAAGCCTTCTGTCCATCCTCCACCTGATCTAAGTGTGTCTTTCCATTCCACTTGACATATGTTTAGGGGCATCATGCAGGTGCAAGCACATTCCAGTAGGTCCTATGAAGAAATGCTTAGGGTTGTCGATGTGACACAGGCTGACATGCATGATTGCCTCCACATGTTGCCAATTCAATGGATCAGATAAATGACACATTGAAATGGATGGTGCCTGTGACTGAACTTCTGCTGGGAGGGGAAAAGCATCCAAGTGAGCATAGGTCAGCAACTTCATCTGATGTTACCTGACATGCCCATGTCTGATCATTCTCCCTTAGTAGTACTGCTTCTACTGATCCAGCAGTGGTTGAGATGTCCAGACCCAGATGTGGCAGGCCATGGTGTTATGCTCCTGGGCATCCTCATGAGGAGACCTTGTCTAGCAGAAATCAGTCACATTGAGGTAGCAGCAATGCATCTGACCGTGGGCACGAACATGCCACTGCAACTCCTGGCAGAGCCAGTTCTTGTGGTTGAGTACAATGATGATGAACTACTACCTCTTCCATGCACAGCTCACACTTGTCCAACATACCAAGACGTGCAGCTAGCATAGCGCTTGGCTGTGTTCTTGCAGACACTCACACACCAGTTTCACCTGGAAGGTCCATAGAGACACACACACAACAATTACATGGTTTAGCCATGAGGCTTAAAGCTCATTCTGTTTCAGTGGCCATTTGTTACTTTATCCAAATGTCTGCCTGCTTCTCTTTCTTACTCACATGCACTCAGTTTTCTTTTGTGTCAGCCTAGGCTTCCTGCCCTCTCCCACAGACACACAATACCCTGTGCAAGTGCTGGTAACTGTGCTATATCCTTGTTTTCTATCTTTTGGATTCAGTGATACATAAGCTTTGTGTCTGATGCTTAGGATACATAGCTGACGTAGTGCTTAGACTATCTGTGTTTGTCATGCTGTTTTACTAATTGTACTGCTTTCTTACAGGTTGTTGCAATGTACACATGCCTTCCACACTCTTACAGCAAAAAAAGGTGAACCAAGCGATAAAAAGTGGGACAAAGGCTGAAAAGTAGGAGACTTTCATCAAACAAAGTTAGAGACAGTTGATAGAATCAAACAGTTTTTGCATCAGTATTTTTAGAATTTTTCCTGAGGAATACGAAGTCTGAAACTGAAGTGTGTGTCAATAATTTCTAACTTCTCTCCTTCATGATTTGCCATTACAAAAGTATGAAGTCAAACTGAGGGCATTCAGTGGCTATCTCTACTTTTGAGAGGTATAAATGAGTGAATATTTGATGCCTGAGACCTATGACCTGATAGAGGACTCATGTATTCCCATAAGTCACTGCTATCACATCTTAAAGTCATTGCTGTAAAAATCAACCACTTTTTACTTACTTACATTACCAAGTAATAGTATTCAGGGATACGCCATTCTTTTGTATTATTAAGCATTTTTGTTCTATTCCAGGTTCAAAACCTACCTTGTAAATCTGGCAGTTGCTACATTTTTAGATCAGGGCTGACTCTGATGCTATGGGAGTACAAAGCCATTACATGGGTAGGTAAAGGTTGTGAGCATTGGCTGGCATCAGTGTTGCTATATGCATGTGCATAGGATGAAGGTTTTAGCCCCTTAGGTGCTGAGTGAGTGTGATATGCATTGCCTCTTAGCCAATGCAAGGGCATATTGAGCATGGCTACTTCTGCCTACACCCACAGCAGCTGCTGGTTCCCCCCTGACTCCTCATCTGTGTGTGGCTGTGTTGACCTTGCCAGTGGTGGTGGCATGTGTTTCCCTTCCCCTTGTTGGTACTCTTGAAGCTGTTTTCTCAGGATGATGTTGTGAAGCATGGCACAGATGGTGAAGATTTCACTACATGTACATGGATTGTATTGCAGGTCTTCCCCAGATATATCTAAGCACTGGAGCCATGACTTCAGCTGCCCAAACACATGCTCTATGACGTTTCTATTTTAAGTACTTGCCTCTTTATGGCATTCTTCATTGAGTGTGTGTGCATTTCTGATGGGTGTCATCACTTACAATTCCAGTGCATAACCTGCATCCCACAGTAAGTGACCCTGTGGGATACCATCCCTAGTGAACATCTAAAACAGTTGGGAGTTGTGCCAGATATGTGAATTGTAGTAACTGCCTGGGCTGCCAGCACACACATTCAAGATAATTCCCTTAGTGTTACTAGTTAATGTAGTGGAAGCCCTTTCTATTTATGTAGACCCTTCCCTGTTTCCTGGGTGGTGCTTTGATTTCTATATGTGTACAATCTATGGTACCCAGTACTTCAGAGTAAAGTGCTACAGGGTAGATCTCCTGCATATTTGTAGCCCCTTCCTCAGGCGTATAGGGAAAATATATGTGGTCATTGGCATGTTGGAGCATAGCATTCAGGAACTGATGGAGGATCCTAGATGCTGATGCCTGTGACATCACCAGCATGTTCCCTGTTAGTCTATGAAAGGTTCCTGTAAATAACATTATAAGTGTTACACATACCTTTATCTCTACTGGTATTGGTTCCCCTCTATTTGTCCTTGGTCTAAGTTGAAGACAACAAAGATTATAGACTTACTGTAGTCTAATCTCTATCCACCCTGCAGCACTCTACAATTTCCACCTCATGTAAATTGTGATAAGTTAAATGGGGTCTGAAAACTCTTCTTCTTCTTGGCCATGGTCTATTAGGAGCAGCAGCAGGATAGACTTCAGCCTGTTGCACATCCACATGAATTAAAGCAATAGCAGCCCCAAACATTCTTTCTGTGTATACTCCTTTTCATGGTTGTATTCCAAAAGGTTTTGGAATTTGCAAGGTAAACCAGCAGTGAATCTACACAGTCACTTTTTAGCTTGTTGAATAGCTCCTCCAGCTTGGATTGGTTGATTAGTGTACAATTCAACTGCTTATGCTGTAATTAGCATACCACAGTGCTTACCATGATTTCTCAGCTCTACACACTGCATAGAGCTGCTTACTGAATATAAAACCATATGCTACCATGTGAATGTCTTACAACAACATGCACACAGTTGTAGCAGCTCATGCAGGCTTTTTTAAATCTACATCTGTATTTTGAAGGTTCATTGGTCTGGGTCAAATTTAGACTTGTGTAAAAATCTTTTATGTGTACTAACATATATTTGGTAGTGTTGTTTATTTTATAGATTTATTTTTGATTTTTTTTTCTTTTTAATACCATTACTTATGCAGTGTACAGCTTAGCTCAAACATGCAAAATGGGAAAACACAATAAATGTCATGTAATGTACTTCTTTGATAATCAGTATATCAACTACACCTGTGAACCAACTGTGTGTGTAACACATCTGCTATACACTTTAATCCACACAGCATATACTATGTGCATATCAGGGTTCAAGTCCCAACTTTGTCTTTTAATGATGACATCAAATAAAAGCTGATCACAAGGCTAAAACAAGTTTAGCTTTGCTTATCTCATTTGCGCGACGTTTACCATCTTGCAAACCTGGACTAGTGGACCTCACAGAAAGCAGACAGAACACCTGCAGACAGGATGCAGATATTCTAAATGTCAAAAAGGATATGTTGTATTTTTTGCTTTCCATCACACAACACCGCTTAATGACATTGCATGGTGGTTAACACACAGAAGTTAATAATGAATAGGGGAAATATTCAACTGTTATTTAGTGTAGGCCTGTTAGACAGTTGGTCCTGGGTTTTAATACGGGAAGTTCAACATAGTTTTACTGCTGTTACAGTTCAGTTTATGGTAATGAACAGAAAACTATCCAAGTAATATTTCAATATTCCTGTGGCAAAGTGTTAGTGTAGGGCTGCCATACACTTGGTCCTGGCTTCTAATACAGGAAATCACAGACATTTTTTTTTTACTGTTGTTGCATTTCACATTATATTAAATATCACTTATAACAATTTAACCATAGTTCTAAATAATAATAATTATGCATAGCAGTGGAGCTCATATGAATTATATGTATGGGAATAAGACACCCTTACTCTGTTTTGAAGGTTCAGCTGTAAGAATGAGGGTATACTGTCTACTATGTTTCTCTAAGTATAGTTCTTCTATCTGGACTTGGATGGCCTTCACACTGCAATAAGACACATACACACATGAATTTATAAACAAGGACCTTGTCAGGTCCCACACATACACCTCAATCTGTCATCTGTATTTATAAATAATTCATAACTATGTTTGAGAAGCACTTATTCTGTGACAAAGATGAAATATCACACCTGTGGAAGAAACTGTTTTGTCTCTTATGCATAGATTTGAATACCACCATGTAAAAATCAGTTTTATCAGTATATAAAGCCAAAGCAAAAATGTGTCAGGTCATGAAATGTATGCCTCCCAGTGCATGTCTGCAAAGTTAAATCACCTAACAGTTACAGCAGCAAACAATCCTCAAACTAATGTCAAGTGTCAGATTAACTTTCTAGTTTCTGCAGCTGTTTTCCTCTTTTTGTGGCACTGTTGCTCTCAGCTTAATGTCATGCAAATGCAGTTGGAATTGTTGCTTGGGTTTGCACACTACCAGTAAATGCAATAACAAACATTGGCAGGAAATCATTATTATCTATTACTGTGTTTTCTGGTCAGACATGTCTGGTATTAGAAGGGAAGGTGCCCAATTTAGGGTGCAGAGGTTGGGTGCTCAAGAGTCCAGAATCCTTACTGGACTCCTTGTAAAGCCCCACAGTTAAAGGCTTTTGCAGGGGGACTATACCAGTTCCCAGTACAAGTCTGAGGCTTGAAATAGTCAGGACAAGATTATATCCAGTGCAACTGGCATTCCACACACTGGAGAACAGTGTAGGCACCACTTTAATGACGTAAAAAGGTGCAAGAGGGATGCACACAACCAGTGGCTGGATGAGCTCAGAACTAGCAACTTCCCACAGTTGTGTAGGTATACTAATAAAGAGTATTTCTAATATATAAATATAGGCAAGGTTAATATACATAATCCTCTACTGTTCTCTTCTTTTCTTTACGCAGTATGGAGAACCCTTTCCAAATAGGTAGGCCAGCCAATGCAGAGCATCTAGAGAGACTGAAGGAAGCAATGGGTATGTATGCAGCACAAGAGAAGTATTATTGTAGCTATTAAATGAACATTTTTTTCTTTTCTATACAGTTGTAGCTAAGTACGCATGCATGTCCTAACTGTAAAAGCAGTATGCATGCTTCAGACTGTAGCATAAACCAACTTTAGGGGTCAATTGTAAGTCTGCAGTCAGATGTTGTGGGTTCAAATACCACAGGTAGCAAGTATTAAATAGTGAACTCCTTTAAAAATATTACATAAATTAAATTCTACACAAGTGGCATAAATGCCCTGCTGTTAACTTTAATCTAGTATAATTGGACCAAGCATATAAGCAATATCTGCACATTGCAAAGATTACCTTCAGCAATCCATAATTATATATTGTAGTTGTTAGAAAGTGTATTTAAATGTAAACTACCAGATAAAATAGTTGTATTAGTGTGATAATGCATTGCATGTCACATATAATGGTACTAATTTTATCTCTTTTTTCTCTCACCCCAACCATTATCTCTTTTTTCTATGTGTTTTCAAATCATTTTCATGTAATCCATATCTAACAAAAAAAAAAAAAATGTTTTACAGCACAGGGAGGTAGGGCAGCCCCAGTAGCTCAGCCTGCCCCCGCTCCACCACTGAAGCCCAACACATCTGAGACTCAGCCTGACGGTACTGCCTCTACTGCTCCTGCACTACTGCCCCCTCAGGTAGCACTACTTTGATAGCTGGTGCTGTGGAACCCTCTGGGAGTACTGGCAGAGGTGGGGATTTTATCACCCACCAGGAGATGCCAGGGTTGGTGCATAGTGTCATGGATAGCACCATTGGTCCACACCTGCACCAGATGGAGAAGCTTCTCTCCCTCATGGTCCATAGGGGGAAGAGGAGGAGGCATCAAGCACTCCAGCAGTCAGCAGAGTAAGGGGGTGGTGAGGATGGTCCTGTGGGTGAGGACTAGATTCTCACTGACCCCATGTTTGATGGGCATGGGCTTCTGTTGTCCCCTCCATAACCCCAATCATGATGTTCTCCAAATCTTTTGTTTTCCTCACCATCCCTGTGTCTTGCCTTGTTTGTCCTGTTTTGTTTGCATTTGCTTCCTCACTTACTCTACTTCTCTGACCCAAAAATACCTATGTCCCTTACCCAACATTCCTGTCTTACTGAAGTTAAAAAAAGAAAAAGAGCACATCCCAAAAAATATTGTCCTATACATAGCTCTCCACTTTGCACACATGTCTTCTTGACACACTTGATTCTGTCCAACTGGCTGTACAACATGATTGAGTTGTTTTCAGCCCCCCCCCCTTGTTGAGGTGACAGTCCAAATTCATCTAATATTCTGTACATTATTTTCATGTTACACTATTGAAGAAGTGGATAGCTATAGTTCTATCCTTCCTCTCTCCTGCACATTCCTATATTGCTTTCTCTTTGTTCTTCCTCCTGTTTGCCCTCTATTTCACCACTTTCATGTCTTCACCATTTTAACACGTTTAATGTAGTCAAAAAAGAGAATCACATGCAACACACTTAAGTAAACAAGATAGCAATGGAAACCTTCATTTTTGGCCTCTGTGTTTGCATGGAGTTTAGCATTGCACAACAATGACAAGTGATGATGAGCAGCTCTTCACTGGTGTGGTTATCTCCACTCAATGCTGCTAAAACATGTTGTGCTAAGGTAACACTCTCTAACATACAGTGAATTTAGCATAAATAATTATTTCATTGCATTATTACTACTTATTTAAAACTACTGCATACACTTGGATTCAAACCCCATATAATCTGGACTCCAAAAGAAATGTGCCAATGCATTTACACCTGCTGACACAGGATCAGCTAGGCAGCAGGTGTGTTTCATATACTCAGTACTCAGAACTCTCATTATTTTATCAATGAGCCTCATGTGTGCTCACCACTTAACTATGTCCAAACAGGGAAAGGAGTAAAAATGTGTATCTTGCATTAGCAAACACTTTCCCATCCATCCCACAGACCTGCTGCAGTGCACTATGCAAAGTGGACAATAGCATCTATTACTTTTGTTTACTGTCCGATTAGTGTTCATGCTATGAAACTACATGTGAAAACACAAACAAAACCAAGGCACTATCTAAGAAAATAACACATATTTACAATGCAGCAATCTGTTAAACCCATGCACTACAACCTTGGTCTCTCAGTACTTGTTCACAAGTATATCAACTACACTACAGAAATAAATAGCAAATGCTTTATGTACATCTTTATAGGGACAATACACATTCAAAATGTCCAATACTTGTAGTAATGTGAACAACTGTTTGCATGTAGTTTGTAAAGCTGTCTCTTAAAGTATACCTGCACATTGGAAAGATAGCATCAAATACTGCACATTCCACACTCATCAATCTGGTAACATGCAGAACTTTAATATCTTGATAGTTGGATACGGCTAGCTATCCATTTCATGCATGCCTCCCACCATCTTCTCTCCAACATCCAATACTGATGTCATCCAGTATAAGTTGTCCTGCAACATTATAAAAGTCAGAATTGTGCTGTGGTGCTGGCGTAAAGTACTGAGTTCTTTAGTCCATCTACATTAGATAGATAGGGGTTCTAATCTTACTGCAATCAACTGGTGTGCCTGTATATGTCTGTCTGTCTAGCCAGAAGAGCATAAGTGTGTATCCTGCAGTTACCACTCTCAACTCATGCACCACCAATTTTTGACAGTTGCACATGCCTACACATCCATTTCATGCAGGCCATCCAATATCTTCTGTCCAACATCCACTGCTGATATCATCCACTATAAATTGTCCAACAACCTTGCAAAAAGTCAGACTTGTGCCAAAGCATTTGTGTAAAGTACTGAGTTCTGCAGTCCATGTACATAGGTAGGGGTTCTAATGTCACTCCAGTCAACTGATGTGTGTGTGTGTGTGTGTGTGTGTGTGTGTGTGTGTGTGTGTGTGTGTGTGTGTGTGTGTGTGTGTGTGTGTGTGTGTGTGTGTGTGTGTGTGTGTGTGTGTGTGTGTGTGTGTGCGTGTGTGTGTGTGTGTGTGTGTGTGTTTTTACACTTCCTTGACATTAAAGAGAGCATTTTTACAGCAGCGTGTTGGACACTGCTATTACCATCTTCCTCTCACCATACATTATTTATTTATTTATTTATTTATTTATTTATTTATTTGCATTTTGTTTACTGGGAAAGTCCACTGGGTCAAAGAGAACCCATTTTCATTGGATGCCCAATGAGAAAAGGGCTATACCACAAGAAATTAACAGTTGGAATTACAAAATTGAATTACAAAGAAAATCATGTACAAAAATATAGAGTAAATACAATGAGAAAAATGTACAGTTGTATAATCTGAACAGTCAGTACAGAGTAAAGCTCTACATAGTCTGTTGTCTCTATAATCTCTAGCTACTGTAATATTATCTCACACACACAAAAAAATAATGTTGATAAGAAATAGTGTGGCATACACTTTCTAGGGGGGGCTTGGTGCAGGTACACTTCCAGCTTGTGGATAGGTGCTTGTGAAGGGAAGTCTTGAATGAGGTAGGATTTTGAGTTGTTCTAATGGACAGAGGCACAGCTTTCTGATTATTGACTACTGAGCATGAATAAAGAAGCTGGCGAGGTGGGAGGTTAAGCTTGGGACCTGCAAGAGCTTCTGATCCCCTGATCTAATAGGCCCATTAAGGTGGTAGTAGTTGAATGTTGAGCTCAGGGCAGGACAATCTGCGGTTCTGAAGAATATTTTGTGAGCTGTGGATAGTTGCAAGTAGGAGAGATAGTTTGATAGTTTTAGCCATTTCAGTGATTTAAGAGCAGTGCAGTGATGGTTAGAGTATTTAGAATTGATTGTGAATTTAATGATTTTTATTATAGCATGCCTCAAGTTTAGATTTAGCAGAGCTTTGGATATTGGTAAGGCATTGTAGATGACAGAGGGTAGGAGGTAAGTTGTGGCGGGGGTTACTTTTGCGGCTGGGCTTAGAAAGTGATTATGTCTATAGAGGATTTCAAGCTTAAGATGTATTTTGTGAATGTTGTGTTGTATATGCAGGTCAAATGCTTCTAAAAACAAAGGCAGCCAACTTCACAATGCCTATGCAAATGGAAAATAGGTGCATGAGTGCTGAATCATACACCAATGCACTGTATGAACACATACGCAAGTGCATGGAACGGGCTGTACCAAACAGAACTAAGACGCTCTCCTCCAAAAAAAGAAAGCCAATCTGGTGGTCCCCTACAACAAAAAAACTCTACAACAGAAGGAAGAAACTGATGCAGAGAAAGGTGAAGTCCCAAAACTGGAAAAACTCCCTTGTTAGCCTCAGTAAAAACCTCAGATCCATCATCAAATCCTCTAAAGCTAGCTACGAAAACAAAATTGCAGCTGATAATAAAGACAACCACAAGGCATTTTATAATTATGTCAAGAACCTACATGGCGAGGGGGCATGGCTAGGATGCTGAACTGATAGCTGCACTTCATTTCAGCTCTCTTATCTCAATACAATTCCTGACAGGAATTTTACAAAATAATATTTAATTTGAAGAAATATTTATTACTAACTTATTTCTAATAACTCTGAGCATCTATAAGAAAAATGTTATTGTCAGAACTTGAATAATTCCTGTCAAATTAATTACTGGAAAATCAGCACCAATATCAGCTTTACAGCATGAGTCATCTATGGAATACAGCACAAGACTCTTCTCTCAAAAAAGACCTGCAATCTCTCATTACAAATATACAGGAACTTACAATAAAAATCGACAAGATGGACAATAAAATAGATACTTTTAAAGAAAAGTGCTCACAACAACTGGAACAGCTTCAAGAAATGTTTACACAGCAGAAAGGACAGATATCACTTATTGACCAGTCATTAAGTGACATTGACACTAGAGTTCAAATAGAAGAACAACAAACTGAATTCTTACTTCAGCAGAACACATATTTACTAGAAAAGCTTGATGATATGGAAAATCGAACAAGAAGAAATAATATTCGAATGTATGGTCTACCAGAAAAATCTGAAGGGGACAATATGATAAACTTTCTTACCACCTGAATACCAGATGTAACAAAAATACCTGAAGCTCTTTCATATGGTATAGAACGTGTGCATAGATCACTAGCAGCTTCTGGAATTGCTTCTTCTCTGGGTAAGAACAAGCTGAGATCTATAATTGTGAGACTTTTTTCTACACAAGATAAAGATCTTATATTAAGAAATGCTTGGGTAAATTCTCCCATCAAATACAATGATTCATTAATAAGATTTGACAATGATTATTCTACAAAGGTGGTTCCAAAAAGAAAAGAATTTCTACCAATAATAAAAACCTTGAAGAAAAAGCAACTGAAAGTCCATCTTTTATTCCCAGCAAGACTGAAAGTTTTTCTACCAAATGGAATAAAAATCTTTGAAACAATAGATTCAGCAATAAAATACCTTACCAACAACAACATCCTAACACATGAAGAATCTATGGTTTGGACAATAAGTACACCGAAAAGAAATGCTGAAGTAAATAATTGGAAAACTGTTGAGCAAAAGAAAAAAAAACTAAAGGACAAATAATCTTACATATGTTATATTCTGTAAAAATCTAAATAATAATACTAACAACAAAAGAAAAGTTCTTACTGTCTTCAAGTTACACTGAAACAGGTACTGTTTTCAATTATACTTTAAATGTCAAAATTAGCATACATTTAAATACATTTATCTCAAATTACATCAATATACTAAGCATAATTTAAACATTACTCTATTTTTCATTATTATCCATCTATTATTTTCATATTCTTAGAGTAATCATTGCATAATAATGTTCCCAAATAGTTATTTATTTGTATATGTATTTATTTATTTATTTATTTATTTTCTCTCTTTGTGTTTTGTTGTTTTTATTTTTCTCTTCTTTTTATAAAATATTCATTAACATATAATACTTTAATCAGTATATGGTTATATTGCTTAATAGGTATAGTAATGGCTGCTATATAACTTATTATCAGTTACATCCCTGACAGCATTACTTTTTATAAGTTAAAAGTGTCCTTGTTTGGATAAACGCTAATGCTGGGTGGAAATGTGTTGCTTTTGAAATGAAGTATTTCAGTTTAAATGTATTATAGGACTACTTTAAATAATCTTAAAAGATGTCCTGCATTTGACCCATATGCACATACTGATATAGTCCAGTGAAAAAAATATGTTTTAAGTGATATTTTGAGGCTATAAGTCAGGTGTGTTGTGGCTCCGGACATCAGGAGTTGAGAGATGATTGTGACTAGCTTAGATATCTTGTTGTCTTTTCTTTTGTAGAGAAATAAGGCATAGCATGTTTAAAATGCAAAGTTTGATAGTTGTGAACACTACTCCACCAACTAGAGTGCTTGTGTGCACACTACATGAGTTTGTCACGAAGTAAGAGAAGGGAAAAGAAAAAAGAAAAAACACATACCTTTTCCCGCTTGGTTCTCGAGACACTTTAACAGCCACAAACATCACTAGAAACTCAAGTTACTTATTGCTGGTCACATTTACTTGTGTACGCCATCCCCTGACTCTTTCTAATCGACGTCTAGTCAGGAAATAAGCTAGGTTCACATTTAAAGATACAGGAACCTAAATTCCTTCTAAGGAAACATAAATAATATATGAGGTTCATCTAAATATACACAGATATATATTTTTGAAGCACTTTTAGCTTATGGCTACTGATGTCTTCTAGCACCTTGATAGATAAGGACATATATCTGCTTGTCTTTCTGTCAGTTTAGTTTTCCAGACATTTTAGCTATCCCTTACTATGTTTTGTACAGCAGAGTTTAAAGAGCAGAAATTAATCATCAGTGAATAAAATCACTGCTGTTTTACAAATTCTCTAAAGAAACTAGTAAATGTCAAGCAACGGACAGGTTTATTTTAAAGAAAATTGCCATTTGCCACACTGGTGCTCCTACAAAATACTACTAATGTCCTGCTACCAAAATATACCCTCAAGTGGACAAATGGGATGCAACAAGAAGGTTAAATGCACATTTAGCAAATCAAGCATTTAAATAACAGTATAATATACTAGACAGAGAAAGTAAAAGCAATAATCATATAAACAACTATAATAAGTAACATAACAACAGAGGATTTAACCCAATGTGTCAGTTATACAATATTTATATTCCATATAGGTTTGAACTTTGTCAAAGCATCTGTGTTCTACACACATATTGTATTAAATCCAATTTGAGTAGAAAAGGGAGAGGCTTAGCCCACACCCTAATTTATTACTAAGTTACCATGCATTATGAACATACATTGTGGCAGGTACTCAGCAAGCTATCCATCCTTAGATGGCTCATGCTGTTCCCATTTACTCATCTGAATAATGACTGCAGCTGTACTCTTCTTATTATATTTCCTGGCTGTGGCTTCACCCTTCTTATAATATTACCTGGCTTTTTACATTATCAAGAATGACACAATACTAGTGTATGTGGGTATATCATGTTACTGTTAGTGTAAACAAAAATGCTTGACAATGCAACCATAATTCTCAAACCTTTCTACAGACAAATGTATTGCATTGTCTAGCAGTTGAGAGCCTGATTGTTCCTGATCAGCAGACTTGTATTTTCATGTTCCAATATGACTACATGAAAAGACGCCAATATTAGTCTGCAAGTTTACTAAGCAGTAAATTCATCAGGGATTAATTTGAGGGGACACTTATATTATAGCTAAAGCACTTGACATTTGATAAATGTATCCTCTCAATGATGCGTTCTATCTAGTCATTAACTGTAAAACAACTTTTCTGAGAAACATTGTTGTAATGCCATTTAATTATTTGAATTAAATATTTCTATATACAGTCATAAAGCAATTACCAGGATAAATAAAACTCTTGCAGTGCATGGATCACCATAGCTATCCTCTGATGTTAGAGGAAAAACAAGCTTCTTAAACACCTTTTTGACGTAATAAAGGTATTACCCCATAGTTTAAATACATTTTGTCTATTTACCGCAAAGTGGGTTAGGAATTTTAACCTGTAACATTTTCATACATAATAGTTTAAATCTTAGCAGCTTCCATTATTTTGATAAGTTCTCCAGTATACTTTTTAAATACTATAATGAAAAGCTCCGGATGTTTAATTCTAAACTTTTATTCAGTCATAAGATTAAATTACTGGTGGTAAGTAAGCCAAAATTATATCTCCAGCACTTATTGTCAGCAGATAAACTCACTGGTTAAGTGTCAGTCTAAGCTGTAAGAGTTAATATGTGATATACATAGATGTTTGCTTTGAAAATGTGGTCAAGTGCACTGTATTTTTACCTCTGTACGGTGTCTTTTTGATTATACAAAGTCCCTCTGAAAGTTGATAAAAGTGTTAACAACAAAACACTCAATCAAGTAACAACATTATAAGTAGTCTCTTGGATAAGGGAGATGTCTAAATTTTGATCTTGTTGTCTCCAACCATGGGAATTGTCTTTGAAAAGCTGAAAAATGCAATCAGAGGAACATATTTAATGTTTACTAAAGAAATATTAATATACTTGTACATTGTACTGCATTTCAGTTTATGTTAAACATGAAATATGATGTGGTTTCAGAACTATTCATGTTTTTATTCAAATATGACTTTGCAAATACTAATTTAAACACTGGTTTCGGACTTGAGTAGTCTAAAACATTTACACAACAATGGTATTGTATTATACAGTAACGTCAGTGAATAGTTTTCAACAGATGTATGCAACATACAGTTATAGATTTTAACATGATGTTTATTAGTACCCTAAACTATTTTGAAATGATACTACATTAATCTAAATATTTGTACCGTTTTGAAACCTGATTAGAAATAAGTATTATTGAATTACAATAAGATGAGTAAAGAATATATTTATATATTTTAGCTGATTAGATTATCTTAATATATTATTCAATTATCTTTATTTAAAAACTAAGAGGATAAGCGAAACTGATCCAAATATTATTTGTGAGGGTAGAAAGTTTGTTTGGTTAGATTCACTAACCAAACAAAGAGGTATATTACCTCATAGCGATAGGAAAAGGTTTTTAAGGTTAAAAATTACAAGTTTGGAAGTTCTTTGTTTTTTTTTTTATTCTATCACGTTGGTGTCACTCAGAAACATGCAAAAATCATACAAGAAAAACTTTTTGAATTCTGTATCCAAGATGGAACTAAGAATAAACAATATTTACATAAACTCACACATAAAACAAACTCAAAACTAGGAAATGAAATGTTTATCCATAAATGTTAATGGTCTAAATAATAGTAATAAAAGGAGGAGCCTATTCAAGTACATAAACTTACATAAACCACAGTCTTCTTACAAGAGACACACTTATTAGATAGAGATATAAACAACTTAAATATTAATAATTACACAGTGCTAATAAACTCTCAATACAAAACAACAAAAAGAGAAGTAGCTAAACTACTTCACAACTCAACTATAACACCTAAAATAATTACTACTCATCAAGATACATCAGGTATGTTTTGTCTAGCTTCAATAGAATTAAATAAGAGAATCTATACATGAGTAAATCTATATTGGATCCCAGGACTAGGATTAAAAACAGTTAAACAGCACTTTGAAGAGATAATTCATTTAACTAAGGGTAGCCTGATATTGGCAGGAGACTTCAACTGTATAATGAATGAAAAAGATACAGATTCTAAATATAAAAGAAGAAAACAACCTATCTCTAAAGCACTATCAATATGTATAGATACATTGTATTTAAAAGATATAAATGAATTTGCAGAACCAGACTCACTAATCTTCACATTTTATTCTCATAGATATAAAACTAACTCTAGAATTGATAGAATATATGTTGCCAATGACCTAATAACAAAAATTGACAAAGTCAAAATTATAAATGGTCCCTTATCTGATCATAATGCCATAGTCTTTGAGATAGGGCTTACACCATTTTATTCAAATCCCATTACTAGGATACCTTTCTATATCACAAAATTGATAGATTTCAAAGAATTTTATGAAGAAACAATCAAAAACTTTCTAGAAATAAATTACACAGAAGATATTTCAGAAATATATGTCTGGGATTCATTAAAAGCAGTTACATATGGGAAAATATTATCCTGGTACATAAATAAAAGGAAGTTATGGAATAAAGATATGCTAGACTTACAAAACAAATCTGATACATTGAAATTGGAAATACAAAAGGGTAATGCTACTCAAGTTCAAGAACTTACACAAATCAATAAGAAGTATACAGTATTGTTACATCATAAGATTATGATTAACTTATAAAAGATAAAAATAAACTCATACTCTACTAATTCAGTACACCTGAGACACTCAACTAATAGAACAAAAAAATAAATAAATAAATCTAAGCAAATAAAATAAATATTTATTTCTAATACTAACAAAAGAGTTACGGAACTAAATGATATTTTAGAAGCAGTCAGACTCCAATTTAACATTGATAATTCCATAAACACTCAAGATACACCTACTAAGGATATAAAAAATACTTAGAAAATAATATTCATATTAAATTAACACAAGAGCAAATAGACATTATAAGCAAACCAATCAATTTGACAGAATTAAAATCACAAATTAAAAAGCTCAAGACAAATAAAGCACCTGGCCCAGACAATATGCTACCAGAAATGTATAAATTAATACCCAATCAAGCCATATCCTTATTATTAAAAGTATATGATATAGCCGATAAAGATTTGAATATACCACCCTCTTGGAAATATTCATTGATATCCCCAATTATCAAACCAGATAAAGATGAGAAGCAGTGTTCCTTATATAGGCCAATATCATTACTCAATATAGACTATAAGATGTTTGTGGCTATATACGCAGATAGGATCAAACACTTTCTTCCTTTCTTAATTGACAAAGATCAAACAGATTTTATTAAAGGAAAAAATACTTCAGATAATATTAAAAGAATACTAACATTAATAGATTATAGCAAACATAAAGTCATAGATTTAAATGTAATCTCATTAGATATTAATAAAGCCTTTGATTCGGTTAACTGGAACTTTCTTTCACTAGTTTTAAAAGAATATAACTTTCCTTCTAATTTTAATAATCTTATCCAAATACTATATGAAAAATCTACTGCATATGTTAAACTGGGATCACATAGATCAGGCCCTATAACAATCAAAAAGGGAACTAAACAAGGTTGCCCTTTATCACCATTATTATTTGCATTACTCATAGAACCCTTTGCAAATCAAATCAGATCAAACAATAACATAAAGGGCATTTGTATTAATAAAATGTTAAACCTTAAAATCCAACTCTTTGCAGATGACATACTATTAACTCTCTCAGATGCAAATGAGTCTTTGAATGCACTATTTAACTCCATGAATAAATTTCAAAATATTTCAGGCTTAAAATTTAATGAAAACAAAACTAAAATTATGCCCTGTAATTGTAAAAAAAAATAATATAAACAAAAGATTTTCCAAATATATAGTAACAGAAAGTAAATTATTATATCTGGGAATAAATTTACTCAATGAATTAACAGGTTCTCTAATATTTAACTATAATAAAATTCTGGACAAAATAGAACAAACAACTGGTTACTGGAATAAATATGTTTTCAACAGCAGACAGATTATATCTTATTAAAATAATCATATTTCCCAAAATATTATACTTAATACAAAATTTTTCATTGCCACCTCCCAAATATATTATTCAAATACACAATAAACTAATTTTAAATTTTCTATGGTTTCCAAATAAACCCCGTATAGCCTTAAATAAACATTTACCAGATTGGGAAGATGGTGGAATTAATTTACCAGATATTGATTTATATATTACCTCATCTGTTATTAAAAACATAACACTATGGTTAAATAATTCATACACACCTATATGGAAACAAGTCCATGAGCAGATTTACATAGAAGTTAATTATAATCACATACAAGACAACTTAACAGTAATACCATCACCCCTTATATGGATGTTAAAATATTATTTTTTAGGGAAAAGGAATAATATTAATAAATTGCCATCAAACAATATAAGCTCTACACTTTCAGTGTTCAAAACATATATAAACAAAATACCAAATATTAATTATTGGATTTTTCTTATTTTCCCTATAGCTTTTACACCAAATATTCTAGATACATTCTAAAATAAATATACTTAAAGAAGAAACATTACTCTTTTGGCATCAACTTATAGAGAAAGGGAACATTCTAACAAATGAACAGATAATTTATAATTATAATATAAATAAAGGCAATTGGTTGTTTTTACAAAATCTAAGGCATTTTCTTATAATAAAATAGAACAAATGCAACCTTCAGTTATATATGAAGCTCCAAAACTTATTGAATACCTTATTCGTATCACAAAACAGCCTTATCAGGGTATAGGTTATTTGTCTAATATCTATAAAATTGTTAAAAAAACAAAAAACTATCATGAATAATCATACTGGGATTATTATACGTTAATAAACAACCATCCTCCAATTGAAGAAGAAAAAAGTAATATTCTAAAATTTTCCAAATTTTCTACATTATCAAAATACTGGCAATTATTCACTTGGAGATATCTACACAAAAGTTTCTATACACCACATAGGTTAGCCAAAATGTATTCTATTGAAGATCAATGTTGGAGATGCCATACCAAGATAAAAGCAAATTGGCAGCATGTTTTTATGAATGTATGTGTCTCAATATGTACTGGAAATCCATTAACTATTTTTTTCAGACTGTTTATAATGATAATTTTCAATTAACAAAGTCTTTAATTTTATTAAACTCTCCTATTCCAAACTGTGTACCAAAAAAAGACACTAAAGTCCTATGGTCACTATTGGCAATTTCATGTAAAATCATAACTATACACTGGAAAAATGAGGCTTCTCCTACGTTCAAGGAATTTGAGAATTTAACAACAACAGTTGCTCACATGGAAATATTAACAGTGAAGAACAGAACTAAAAATCTACTTCTTACTATTACTCTTGGATGAAAGTACTGGAAATACTCAAAAAGATCGAAGAAGATATATCATCTTATGTTTCTAACTTTATATAATATAGAATTCCAATGTTGTTTGCATAGACACCAATGTAAAAAGTTATATAATGGTTTGAAGTTAGTAATGTTTTAGAATTGTAAATATGTTATTTATCTTTATTTCATGTAATGTTTCTTAAGACATCTTATTTGAAATAATAACAAATATTTAGTAAAAAAAAAGAACCTACATGGCAATGCTCAGATCTGCTCTGAGCTAAAGCACAATGGCAACACAAATACCGAGCCAACTGATATTGCCAATATACTGGCCGATAGGTTCAATGTGAATTTTACCCCCGTTTCACCCTCAAAAGGGCTTATCACAATACCAGAGGAATGTCAAGTTCCCAATATCATTGCTGCACAGGTTAAAACCACACTGCCCAAAGCCAAGAATACAGCTTCCATGGGACCTGACAATATCCCTGGCTGTGTTCTACATGAATTACAAAGTGAACTGGCACCACACCTGACTGCCCTATTCAATCACAGCTTCACTTCAGGCTTTGTTCCTACTGAATGGTGCACTGCTACAGTCATCCCACTCCACAAAGGGAGAGCGACTACAGACCCTGGGAACTATTGCCCCATTAGCCTGACTAGTCTGATATGTAAGGCTATGGAGTGCATCATCATGGACCTTATAAATAGGGACAAAGGGAATCTCCAAATTCTGGACCCCACGCAGTTTGGATTTGTGAAAGGTAGATCGTGCCTGCTCAACCTGATAGACTTCTTCGAGTCTATAACCAGAGCTGTGGATGAAGGCAAGGCAGTTCACACAGCCTACCTCGATCTTGCCAAGGCCTTCAACACCATCCCTCACTCAGGAATCATAAATAAACTCACTAAACTAGGCATAAACCCCTATGTCACAAGGTGGGTCACAAACTGGCTCACTGATTGAACCCACACTGTGGAAGTAGTGGATTCCAAATCTGATTACCGACCAGTTAACAGTGGAGTCCCACAAGGATCAGTCCTGGGTCTTCATCCATTTGGCATCTACTTCTTTGAAGTTCAAGGCAATATAAAGGGACTTTGGCTGAAACAAGTTCGAAGATGATTGCAAACTGGGAGCCGTTATTGACTCTCCAACTGATGTAGACATTCTTCAAAAAGGCTTCACTGTGACCAATGACTGGTGCCAGAACCATGGCCTTAAACTCAATGCCAAAAAAATGCATGGTCATTCCCTTTGGGAAAAACTCAGTGACCATGAACTACCACATTGACGGTACTCCACTAAACACTGAAGGTGTGATAAGAGATCTGGGGACACAGGTTGACAGCAAATTCTACTTTCACAACCATATTGCCACTGTGGTCAGAAAGTCATTCTATATGGCACATCTCATTACAAAGGGTTTTTCATCCAGGAAGAAAGAGGTCATAGTCCCTCTCTACTCATCCCTCATCAGGCCTATTATAGAATACAACACCCCATTTGGCATGTACCTCACTAGACACCTACAACAACTGGAAATGCCACAAAAATACCTCACTAAGAGGTTCCTTAAACACATGCCCTATATGGACAGACTCAAAAAGCTCCAGCTATACTCTGTCTTATATTGCCTACTTAAAGGTGATCTCTGTTTGACCTACAAAACCATGTCTGACCCAGAGCTTTTAGATATGCTACATCTGAAAAAATCCCTATCCCTCTGTGCCACATGCTCCAAGGACCTCAACCTCATTACCACAATAAACAGAACATGCTAGAGAGACAGGTTCCTAACCCAGAGGCTACTCATGATCTGAAACAGACTTCCCATTCACATCAAGCAGAGCACCTCACTAGCCCTCTTCAAGAGAAATCTTGACGAGTGGATGGGCAATAGAAAATTCACCTCGAGGATCACTTCAGTGGCCTTGCTTGATAGGGCACTGGGAACTTATGTCGGGCAACAAGATGCCAGGGAATCTTTTTGGGCTAGGCTTACATAGTCTCCAGGGCCGATATCTTAGTACACACATATGAACCTATGAACCTAAATGTCATGTGTTCATCAATAGTGACTCCAAGGAGCTTTGTGTGGTTTATGACTTCCATTATAGACTTACAGTCAGTGTAGTTAGGTAGGGATTCTGTTCTCACTGCAGTCAGCTTGTGTAAGTGTTTGTGCTCTTGCTTGATATTAGAGAGAGCATTTTACACCAGCATGTCAGACTCTGTTATTACTATCTTCCTCTCACCAGACACTGCTGATATCATCACTTTTAAAGTCTTGTCCAACAGTCTCCAAGTCAGACTTGTGCTGTGGTACTTACATTAAATACAGAGGTCTCTAGTCAGCATAGATAAACATTTAGGAGTTCTGTTCTCACTGCAGTTAACTACTGCATTTTGGGGGAGGGGGTTGTGCACTTGCTCAACATTAGAGATAGCATTTTACACCAGCATGTTGGACACTGCTATTACCATCTTCCTGTCAACAGACTGTACTATCATCAACTATAGTTGTCTCCCAAGCTTGTTCTGCTATCACAGGCTAGGTTAAGATCCCTAGAGCAAGTGACTCTTGTGCCATTAGATTTGCAGATGTGAAGCATTTCCCTCAGGGCAGGTTCAAAAACTGACCTCTAGGCCAGGCACAAGTCATCTCATTTTGTATGATACAGACTACAGTGGGAGGGCTTCCAGTCTATCCAGGTACATCATGGCATGGCTTATAGGCCCTGTATTTTCTTGTTGAGAAACCCCTGTGGTCTCTTCATCTGCTGCAGGTGCCTGGTGAGGTACATGCAAAAGGAAGCATTGTACTGTATTGGTGTTATGATGAGGTTCAAGTACAGTGGTTTTATAACATCCTCACACCCAGATATGATGGCCTGACTTATGAAGTGCACAACAGAGAAGACTTTCCTTACAACTGTGGAAAATTGATGGTTGAAGTTCAGATTTCTATTTACCTGTGTTCCCAGGTCTTGCACTACTGGGTTTGACCTTAGAGGAGGCATTGTCAATGCTGTAGTTAACGGGGAATTCCATTTGGTAGAAGGCAAATATAATGACACATTCTTTCATTTCTTTGTAGACCGTGTGGCTTTGGTACCAATCATTTACCTATGTTAGCCCATCCTGTAATATGTAAACATCATTGGTGGACTCAATGATTATACCCAATATGCAATCATCAGTAAACTTTGTAAACTAATGGCTGTATACTTTAGCCTGGACTTCCAAGAAATAGATTCCAAAGAGTAGATGACCCAGTGCAGATCCTTGTGGTATGCCACTGGTGACAGCTCTACTGGTAGCGATTGATTCACCAACTTTCACAGTATGTGTTCTGTTAGTGAGCCAGTTGGCTAACCATCTACCGATGTAAGGCTTATTCCTCAGTAGGAGAGTTTCTCACCTATACTTGAGTGCAGGATTATGTCAAAAATCCTTGGCCAGGTCAACATAGGTGATATGCACTGTCTTACCTTCATCCAGCCCTTTGATGACTTTGTCAAAGAAGTCTGCTATTTTTAATAGGCATGATATACCCTTAATGAAGCCAAATTAGGTTGGGTCTAGAGTTTCAAGGTCACCTATGCCCTTGTTGATAAGTTCCATGATGCTTCTTTTCATGGCCTTGCAGATGAGACTGGTTAGACTCATAGGTCCATATTTCCCAGGGTTGGTTGATGGGCCACCTTTGTGCAAGATTACTCCTGCTGTTTTCTACTCCACTGGATCCAAACCAGTTCTCAGGCTATGGTAACAAAGCATGGTAATTTAGTCCACTAGGTCCTGTTGTAGATTGCTTAGTAAGTAACGCACACAGTATATACATAGCTGTTTGACAACATTGACAGAATTGGTTACATTTGCTACAGGGTGGATTATGCTATACATATATGTATATATATATATATATATATATATATATATATATATATATATATATATATATATATATATATATATATATATATATATATATATATATATATATATATATATATATATATATATATATATATATATATATATATGCCATGCACCCCTTTCAACTAGCCTGGATTGTTCATAATGTCACAAACAGTTATAGCAGTGTCCCTCCTAACACCTCCATTAGATGTTACAGTGTCCAAACAGTGTGCATGATTACCCTCATAAATTGCTGACATCTCATAATAGTTGTATGAGTGTGTTAGTGCAGAAACATCTATGATGATTCACAATCACATATATTATGTCAGAGACATGAGATTACTGGTGGTATTATTTTCATATAGCTCATGATTGTGCGTGCTTCACTTTGCTGTTATCCATGACCCTGTAACTATGTTTTCCACTTGGTGGAGAATTCTGCTGATATAACAGCCATATTCAGACAAATCATTTTGCACAACTTTATAATTTGGAGCTAACCCCTATTGTAGCTAACATCCCTGATAGATGTCCTCTCCATTGTACATGTCAGGATGTTCATATCACAAATACATCCTTCTCTGCTGTTGTCACCTTGTGTGACAGTCACATAATATGCATTTACACAGTGCAGTCTGTACTGTATCATGTCGATTTGTGATTAGTGTTCCTGCTACAACTGCCTTAATTTAAATGTCCTCCTCTGTTGTATATTAAGATATTTTACCTGTCCAGTTTTCCTGTTTTCATTCCTGAAATCCATCTGAGTGCCCCTATTCAGTACTCACACTTCTCCTGATTGTGTATTTTAATTGACAGCCCATGTACCGTTACAGAGCATTTACACCACTTTTCTACAGGATGCCTGAAATGGGATTCCACACAATACTCTGCACAGTATACACTGTCCTGTAACGTGTTTGGACCATATACATTGCTGTATTATTAACCCTGGTAATCATTGTGGCATTCTTTGCAATCCAGCACACGTAGTTTGCCTGTAGCTAAACAGGTCTACATGTTTGTTGCTCTCCATTTTGCTTTCCAGGGTTTCCTGGCCAGCAACACTGTTGCTAGCCACAAATCTGTGCTTATTTGTGTTTAAATGCAGTAAGCAGCATGAATATGTAATTAACACTGCTTTTCACCACACAAACATATAAACTCCATGTAGGCTTCAAGCGAAGCTTACACAGAGTTTACCGAATTGCCAGGATTGAGCACTCTTTGGCATTAGCTGGTCTCGGTTCTTTTAGAAGTTTTTTTTTTTTTTCAGAAATTAAGATAGCTTCTTTGCTGGAAATATGCTGGACAGCATAAGCATTCAGATGTTACCTTTTGTAATAAACAAGTTCTGTCACTATAAACAGCCAATTGATTGTTTTACTGACAATCTTTAGAGGAATGCATATTTTAGTAAGCTGCATTTGTAACAGTGAGTAACTTCAAGTGTGCATGTATTCTTCACAGTTTTATTTAGAGGTCATGTAATAATGTACAAAGGATCTGTTATTTTTAAATAATATAGGCAAGTTATCAAAAAGGGTACATCATACTTATTCATCAGTAATTTTATGTTTATTTTTAACCACTGCACCTTATTGTCAAACCTTTCAATTAAAGCTGTATCTGTCTAATTTATACCCAGTGTTGAATTTTTTGAAAGTAAAATTTCACAGTGGTAATTCAGTTGAGAAAAAAAAAAATTTAGGTAACGGTCTTTTCAGATTCCAGCTTTGAGAGTGTGACATCAGTTATTATTTTGTCAAACACACTTTCTAAGATAAAATATAAATTCTATGCACAGCAAACATAATGAAAGCCCTACTTTATAAAACCAGGTCAGGTCATTTTCATAATCTGGTGCCAATTAGCTGTAAAAATATGCAGCCACACTTACACTTTTAATTTGAGTAGAGCCGGCAGTCACTAATTATTTTCCTGGATAATCCCTTGGACCCAGCTTTTGGATCTAATTGCTGTTTATTTCATGTTTAATAACATTTTCTGTTGACTTTATAAATTACAAAGTAGTAAATTAATCTTCTAAGACTGTTACATGCAGTAAGTCAGTCCTACTTTGTATCATACTATGCTTTGTTTGCAGATATACTCTGTTATGTACAATGTGTCACTGACTGCACTGCATATATAATTCCTACAAATTACATTATGGATGGCAGACTAGCATCTCAGTTAGCAGGTTGCTCCGTAAGGCAGACTGGGCCCATGGCACTTTGCAGTGTTTATAGCTGTTTTATGGCTGCTGTTATGAGGTTGGGTAAGGAAGGAGGATGGGACACTGTCTGCACTTGGTTCTGGGACTGGCACTACAAGGAAAGAGGAATGAGCTACAACACACACACACACACACACACACACACACACACACACACACACACACACACACACGCACACATACATATACACACACACACCTGATCTTTCCATGCTTCTAGCAATAAAATACTCCCATGGCATGTTCTTTGATTAGTAATTGCAACATGTGTTTCCTAATGACCACAGCTAGGAGAGAATGTGCAATGGCTTCTAAAATGTATCATATTTTGTTTTTAATCTAGGTATATATGTGTGTTCAGGAAGTATACACTTCAGGTACTGCTACTGACAGAGCTTAATGAAGATCAATGAAAACACATTTTGCCTAACCGCCACATCAGTGGTTTGGCATGCAGGAGCCTGTTATCTTGCTTGATATTGCCAGAGGAAGGTGATGGTACAAAAACTGAGTACTGTACTTTACACTGGGGTGTTGAGCAGTGAAGTCAGAGATTAATTCCTTCTGGCAAGAACTACAGGGCAAGAATATGTTGGGCTTTATTTTGAAAATGGCAATTATTCAATGGTGCCTCACACTGAGTAGTGCTATTCTTGATATGCCTCACTGCATCTGTAAAAGATTTTAGTTTAATGGCTCTATAAAACTAGCTAGTTTGATGTGGTCCATAGGCCTGTGGCAATGTAACCATGGCCAGAATTCAGCACAGGCAACTGAGGTAGATATGGTGACAATCAGAGGCAGTTTTCTGATTTCTGTCTCACTTTTTTTGACATCACGCGAAAAAGGTAACCCAGTGGTTGTTGGAAAACACCACTGCTGCAGCACCCTATAAGCCTACTTCTCAGCTGTAGTACTTATGCTGTTAAATGCTGATTTTTCACATTTGAACAACAGTCTGTTGTGAAATAACACTTTAAAGCACAATTCATATTAGCTGCATTTTTTCCTTTTATGGTCACATGGCAGGGTATTACCAATGAGATGAGGAGGGTGAGAGCTGTGAGAGACAATGAGACATAGTTTAGAGAAACTATCAGTTAAGAGTGACTGTAAGCCATACCAGCATTGTTTTGAGTCATGTTCTATGATGTTTTTTTGTTGTCTGTGAGATGTCGAGTCTCACTTTATAGCAAATAACTCCAGACCTTTGGGTTGTGGCATGCCAGTATGAGTGTTGGAATATGTGCAACTCAGAATTAGTACTTTAAGCAAGATGACAGCAGGAATTTTTTAACTCTGGAAGGTAGGCAACCAGATATTAAAACATCTCAACTGTCCTTATTTTGATTGATTCCTAGTAATTTTTTTGGTAAATCATTGAGGGTTGCAGTCACTACATAATGAAAGATATTTGAGTTTCAGAATCGGTACCCTTCGGAAAAATGTGAGCTAATGCATATTCTAGCAATTATTAAGTATTTAAAAGCAATATTTAAAATCTGACCATGATTTTGGGCCTTTTTACCAGATTCATGTGCTAGGGAGTTTATAGTTAATTGAATGGACTACTGTGGAGCCCATGTTTATTTATTTATTTGTTTATATATTGATAAGAGTCAGACACCTATGATGTACATAGAAAAAGTAGCTATAATTGTTTAGGCTATCTGTGGAGGGACATACTGTCTGCTATTGCTTGATCATTAATATGGCTTTGCAGGACAAATGTGATTTGTGTAGAACAACTTGGAATACTTTCACATGTGGTTACTGTTTGTATGAAACAGCTGAAATCCTTTCCATGAACATAATTGTTGGCACAATCAGGCTGTAAATTTTTGTGTGGAATCTGTTTGCCCTTTATCCCTTTCTTTGTGAGAGCTTATCCTCCAACAGTCCAAAGACATGCTATAGATCAATTGACATTCCTCCAATTTCCCAGAAGATGAGTCTATAGCATGTGTGTGTTTTGCATCTTGTTATACATCTGGCTTGTCAGAGGCAGTATCAGAGTATGTGTATGCATACACGTGTGTGTATGCATACACGTGTGTGTGTGTGTGTGTGTGTGTGTGTGTGTGTGTGTGTGTGTGTGTGTGTGTGTGTGTGTGTGTGTGTGTGTGTGTGCATTTATTTGTGAGAACACAATATTGCTGCACCATCTATGTACCTTTTCTGGGTAGCAGTAAAAAACACAGTAAAAGCACAGTTAGCAAGTCATTATCTTTCAAAAGCAAGGCAGGAAATGAAGGCATCAAAGAACATCCAGAACCTCAGAGCTTCATGAGACCACTCAGACTGGATACGTGGACTTTGACACAGATTTAGTTGTGGCTTCTGCCCTGACTCCCACCTATGCTCAAAAAGCTCTGCTCAAAGGTGTGCACAAAATGTGTAGAGGGCTGGGGATGGTGTGGTTATTATTATTTTTTAATTTCCTCAAAACCAAACCTCAGATGTGTGCACAGAAATTCACTAAAGCTTGTGTGGGGGCTGTTGACAGTGTGGTCATTATTTCTTTAACTTTCCTCACAAACCTCAGCTTCTGTGGGGACAATGTACTGTCTAAGGGCAATAAGTTGGAATATATTACTATGATCATTACTTTTTTCCACTTTTCTCATAATCAAATGTATACAGGTGGCTATATTTTCAGGGTTGTGGTAAAGATGCATGCTATTCATATATGTTACTGGGTTCTATTATTTCTTTGTTTCACTCCAGCCTGACATCAGTGGGGTACACAGAAGGTGGTTAACTTTTAGGGGGTGGGGTGAGGATATATGCTGTATAGCTGTATAATAGAAGCCATATGAAATATATGGCTGTGGATATTTGTGCCTTCACTTCCAAATCTAACCTGAGAGGAATACACAGAAGGCAATTATCATATCTGGGGAGAGGGTAGAAATGTAGACATTATTCCCAAATAGGATTTGTGTGTCCTCAAAATATTTGTCTTCTCAATTTCTACTATTTTGTCAGTTTTGAACAATAAGCATTGAACACAACTTATTTCTTACTTGAAAGGGAAAAAAAACAGACTGAATGTCTTTCTCTTACTCATGATTTTGTTGAGTATATAATTTCATAATGTTGGAAAATGCTTAATTCAGTTATTAACTGAGAATATAATTAGATCATAATGTTGGAAAATGCTTAATTCAGTTATTAACTGCAAGGTTATTACAGTGCAGCATTAGCCAGGTGAAGAAAGGGTGCAAGAAAAAAGTAAAGATGAAGCATAAAACTGAATTTCTTTCCTTAATCATGATTTTGTTTAGTCCTTCCCTGTGCCCTGTGGTTCATTAATGCCTACACTAAGTGTACACCATTCTGAGACAACAACATGAGCATTACTCCCACACCTTCTTCCTCCTAATTTTAGTTTTCCTGCTGATTTTCTTGCAGCCTTAAATATTGAGGGGGATTCATAACAAAGCGTAGTGTGCATGTACACTTAGTGTAATCTTTCGGAGTGACAAGAAAGTACAAAAAATATGGTAGGGATGTCCTTGAATACAGATCATGTATACTCAGTATGCACAGAGTAGGCATTAATAAACCTGGCCCAACCCGCTAAAATGATTGTTAAAAAAATTAAAATGCACCTTAGAGTATCTAGAAACCCATGGCTTCTCGGGGGATTGGGTGTGGCATGTAGCAGTTAGACCCTTGGACTGATTCAGTTATTTCCTCCACAGATTTTATAGTGCCGTGTTAGCAAGTTAGGGTATGTTGAAAGGATGGAAGTAAAAAAACTGAGAAGTAAGACAAAATGTGAGAAAAAGAAGAAAAAGTGAATCTAGGTGGTTTGGGGATGCCAGGATGAGAAGAAAGTGGGGAAATCAGTGGTCAACAGGGGAGCAATTGTCAGCGGGTGGGGGGTGTCATGGAGCCCTTTACCTATAGTACTATTTCATCTAAGGTCAGGCCTGTACGTAACAGTTTTCAATGAAATGTTATTGCAATTAAATGCCAGTCAGTGTGACTATCTCCCTCTGGAAGGGGTAAATGTAGTGTGGTACATAGGCCATCACACTGTAGCAACCCCGCAACTTCAGTTCAGTCATAAAACATTGTGACATGAGCTGAAATGTTGCTTAGGGCAAGTACGAGAGTGATATTAAGAGTGGAAGTGTTCAGGGGACCCCAAATTAAAAATTTCAGGGGGATCCAAAATGCTAACACCATCCCTGCATTCCAGAAGGTCTAGAAGGCCAGGGTATGTTATAGTTCTTGGTTAGACATTTTGCTGTGGTCCTGCAGTGGCACTTTAATGTAATCACAAATTGACTGTGCCCATCTGGTTGGCCAGCATAACAATTCAGGACAGCACAGGCATAACCTATGGAACCTACACTTCTAGTATGCAGAATTATGCTTTTTGCAGATAGCTACAGACTTTAAAGAGCTGTCCATTGCTGGCCATTGGATAACTACCCAGGAAGACTGAAATCTATAAGAAGAAGAGAGAATTTAACCTGCTTGTCTGCTATCCCCCGCACAGAGTTATTTTAGGTAAAATGTTACTCCCATGTTCATTGATGGTTGTCTGGAAAGGAACCAAATACAACTTCACTGTCTTGTAAGCACTGCAGCACTGGTGAAGGGAATAAGGATGAGGTTTACAGCAGACAAGGGGAGGAGAAACACCTGCTGAGGTCTTATCTAATTACTTTCTGTCTTCCCTGATGTAGTAGATCCAGAAAGAGCTAAGACTGCTCTGCATCCGCTCTGGTCACTCATGGGTTAGTGGAGATAACATGCAGTCAGGTAACCACCCCCGATCCAAAAAAAACAAGTCTATTTCGATCAAGCTGGTCTGACTGGAAATCATTGGTCAGCTAATTCACATAATGAAAGATTGGCCTTGAAGGATTCTGTTTTTGGAAACAACAACCCAGGAAGAAGGGTAATTCTAGTGTGACAAAAGGAGACAGGAAGCAGACTTGAAGGATACTGCAGTTTGGTGGATGAGCAACAACAGAACTCTAAGGGGCCTGACAAACTAATGGAAGATGCAGGCAGAAGAGGCTGGGTCCATAGAGAGCTAGCAGGAAGGAATAAAGGTGTCAGCTACTGAACTTAAGGTAAAGGTTGCCGTGGGAACTGTGAGTATTCATGTTCATAGTGGAAGGGGCTAATGTTGTATTTTCATCTTGTTTTACATTCCAGTCATGTTATGGATCCTGGATAGGTGTTCTCAAAAATCGATTCCAGAATCCTTGGCAACAGGACAATAACTAGTGAATCCAGTTGAGTTTCCTCCTTTATGGAAAGGGAGAATGTAAGATATTTTCCATAGATGAGATTAAGAGATAGAGTGATTTAGTTGGCTAGAGAATGGATAGGATATAGCATCAGCTGCAACTTTTAAGTCTTATAGATTGTCTGGAGTTAGTGAGGCAGGCTTGAGTTTGAAAAGGTACCTTTTTATGGTAGAGGTTGAGACTGGCTTTACAGAGAAGAAGATGGGGTGGTTGATGAGCTGCAGTGAAATTTTTAAGTCAGTGGGAGTTAGGTTATTGAGCAGACAGGATAATGATTTAGTGAAGTGTGAGCTGAATTGGGAGGCAATGGAATTTGTTAAGGTGGGAGAGGCTGGGGACAAAAGCCTGGGGTGATGAAGATGATTTATAGAAACCCAGAAATATTTGGGATTTGTATAATTTTTGTTTTTGGAAGTTAGTATATCATTTTTCTTATCTAATTTGATATGATATTTGATGGTGATCCTGAGGTGTTAATAATGTCAGAGGATTATTTGAGTTTTATGAAGGGTGCAACATTTCCAGACTTTGTCTGTTAGTATCATGAGTTGCGTAGCAGCTTTAGATAACCAAAGGGCTGGGTTAGATTTGACACATTCTGTTCTGAAAAGGACAAAATTATTTAGGATGCCTAAGAAGGTACTGTTGAATTCAAAGACTGCTTCATCAAGTGGAAGCTTTTTTTTAAGTAGCTCCATTTAGAATGTTTTAAGCTGGAGATAACCAGATCTTTGTTGAAGTTTGAAAGTTTACGGATGGTATTGAGGTGGTGGTGTCTTTGGATGTTAGTATTTTGTCATTTTATAAAGACATGAAGATGGTCACTTAGCAGGGCTGATAAAGTTCTTGAGGAAGAGAATTTATTTGGGAAAAATGAGAATCCAATCAATGATAGCACCCTTGTATTTTTTTTTTTTTTTTTGTTAAATGTGTATGGGTGTAGATTAACTGAGCCCACAGAGGTTTATTGCATTGGTTGGACTATATGAGGCAAAAGAGAGACAAACAATGTTAAGGTCAACGGTTATCATTATCTCTTGTATAATGTTACTTGAGACCCAGTAGAAGAGGTCTTCAGCAGTATTAATATTGTTGCCTAGTGGTATACAGACAACAATACTACACAAAAATGTATTATGATTCATTTTAAGATGGAAGATGATGGTTTCTGCATTACTGATCTGGGTGGGCTGGGGTGCATTATTTAGGTGAAGACTTTCTATAGGTAATAACTCCTACAGCCTTTTTATGTTTTCTGTTCTCCTTTATTATATTGTAGCCAGGAGGAGTGATGTTGCCATCTTTCATGTCAGGTTTTAACCATGTCTCAGTAATTACAATTATATCAGGGGTATTTTGAGAAATCCAAGTATGAGATTCACCTATCTTATTAGAGATAATCTTGATGTTTCAGAAATGCTTAGATTATTTGTTGTTTTGCAATGAGGATATAATCAGTCAGCCAGATTCAATAAAGCCTACATGGTCTGTTTCCACCATGTGTGCATCATGGCGCAAAATACACATGGTAGTGCACAGTTTTGGATTCAGTAAGTGGCTCTACACAGTTTGTAGAGCCACACACTGCCACGCAAACAAGGTAAACACCATGGCATGCAAATTATAACATAAGCAGCTGAATTGTATGCTGATCAACCAATCCTAGATGGAGGATCTATTCAACAAGCTATAAAGCAACCATGTAGACTCATTGCTGGTTTTCCCTGTGAATTCCAAAACCTATTAGAATACAGCCACGGAAAAGAGTCCACAGAGAAACAATGTTAGGGACGTCTGTTGCTTTAATTCATGTGTATATGCGACAGGCTGAAGTCTATGCTGCTGCTGCTGCTGCTAATCAACCAAGGCCAACAAGGGAAGAGTTTTCTGACCCTGAGTCACTTATCACTACCTACATGATGCGGAAATTGTAGAGTGCTACAGGGTGGATAAAGATACACTACAGGAACTCTGTAACCTCTGGCATCCTCGACTCAGACCCAGGGCAAACTGAGGGGAACCCACCCCAGTGGAGACAAAGGTATGTGTAGCACTTAGAATCTTAGCTAGAGGTTCCTTTAAGAGACCAACAGGTGACATGCTGGGGGGAGGGGGGTCACAGGCATCAGCATCCAGGATCCTCAGTCAGTTCTTGAATGCTATGCTCCAACATGCAAGTGACCACATATATTTTCCTTGTACTCCTGAGGATAGGGGCAGAATCTGTAGGAGTCCTACCCTATAGCACACTACTCTGAAGAACTGGGTGTCATAGATTGCACACATATAGAAATTAAGACATCACCCAGGGAACAGAGAAAGCTCTATATTAATAGAAATGACTTCCACTCTATCAACTGCCAAGTCATGTGTAATGCCATAGGTATCATCTTGAATGTATGTGCTGGCAACCCTGGCAGTTACCACAACTCACATATCTGGCACACCTCCAAACTGTATCAGATGTTCACTAGGGGGATCTCCCACAGGGTCATTTACTGGGGGATGCAGGTTATGCACTGGAACCATGGCTGATGACACCCATCAGAAATGCACATGCACACACACTGAAGAGTGCCATAATGAGGCACACACTCAAACCAGAAATATCATAGAATTGCGTTTGGGCTGCTGAAGTCATGGTTCCAGTACCTAGATACATCTGGGGGATCCCTGCAGTACACTCCATGGACATGTGCTGAAATATTCACAGTATGTGTCATGCTACACAACATCTTGAAAAAACAGCTTCAACAGGATCAACAAGGGGAAGAAGCACACATCCCACCTCCAATGCCAAGGTCACTACAGCCACATGCAGATAAGGAGTCAGAGGGGGAACCAGCAGCTGCTGTGGGTATACACAAATGTATGTGTGCTCAATACACCCCCGCATTGGCTAAGAGACAATGCATAGCACACTCACTCCCCACCTAAGGGGCTAAAACCTTCCTCCTACACAGATACTTATATTAACTTTGATGCCAGGCAACTCTCACAACCTTTACCTCCCCATGTAATGGCTGTGTACTGCTTGCATCAGACAGTGTCAGCCCTGAACTAAAACTGTTGCAACTGCTGAATTTACAAGGTAAGTGTTGAACCTGGAGTGTATTGTTTAATAATATGATTGACTGGCATATCCTTGCAATTTGTTGCATGGTAGAGTAAGCAAATAAAAGGTGGGAAATTTGTACAGAAAGTACCTTAACGTGATAGCAGAGACTTATTTAACTTATATGTATCCATTATTAAGTAGTTGGCTTCAGGCATCAAAGATTCACACAGTCATACCTCTCAAATGCAGTGATGGTTACTGCATGCCCTCAGTTTAGCACCATACATTTGTACTAAAATCATTAAACAGAGAAGTTAGAAAGTAATGATAAACATTTCAGTTTCAGACTTCACAATCCTCAGAAGATCACTCACAATAAAGTTGGAAAATGTTGATGCTATCAACTGTCTGACTTTCTAAGACCAATATAAGTCAAAGACACAATTACCAGTTCAGCATCACAGATGCAGATAGACTAAGCACCGAGTCAGCTATACACTCTGAGCATCACACAAAAAGCTTATGTATCACTGAATTCAAAAGATACAAAACAGGGAAATGGCACAGTTATCATCACTTGCATATGATGTTCTGTGTGTGTGTTGAGGAGGGGGGGGGGTGGCAGGAAGCCTAGGCTGACACAAAATGTCAGTGAGTGTGTACGTAAGAAAGAGAAGCAGGCAGATATTTGTATAAACCAACAAATGCCCAGTGAGACAAAATGAGTTTTAAGCTGCACTGCTGAACCTTGTAACTGTTGTATGTGTGTAAGCATTTCTCTGGAGTATCTATGGGAGCATGCCTGTGCCTCCATGACAGCTCTAAAGATATGTTGAGTGGTATGGGAAGAGACAACTGGATTAGGTGGAGGATGGACACCAGACCTCTTCCAAGCACCCCTAACAGCCCTCCTGCATGGCGCCTCACCCACACTTTGGATATGGCCAGAGTCAACAGGCTTTGAAGCTGCAGTAACCACACTTTCCTGATCAATTGTTTCACCCTCCACCTGTCCAATACCTGAGGGCTTACTGGAATAGGTAGGCATAAGCCTACTGGCTGTGTCCAGTGGAATTACAGGGGATGGCTCTATGCTAACCTCAGTATCAGATTCAACCACTGCACCCCATGACTGTGCCTCTGTTTGGCTACCATCATCATCAGAGTCTGCTGATCCTCTCAAATTAGGTGGTAGATGTCCCACACTTCCACTGTCAGGATCAAGCACCAAACAGAGGAAAATTAATACCTAAACTACTGTACTCCAATATATGTAAACAAAATAGTGCTGCCACTATTAGGCAGTACACACAACAGTCCTGACATCAACATCACACACTAAAATATTTCTTTGAATTGCTCATCAGTACCTGACATAAAAATGTTTGGCTTACCACGTGCAGATGAGGGTATCTTCCGCATGCCAGATGGTCCTGGAAGAAGTTAAGCAAAGGTTAAGGACAACATCATCACAAATAATAGTAACGGGGGGGTAATACTTTTACCCCTTTATATGTCCATTAACTATACTTTCAACAAGAACTTGGATGACAACTCCAACTTAAGCTAATCAATCAGAATGTGTTAACTGTAGCAATTTTCAATCCCCCCCAAACAAATCTTGTAAAACAGAAGTAACATATTGATTTAAATTTTTTAACTATATAACAGTATTCAACAATTGAGATACAAAAGCTACCTGGAATCTCTTCCTTGGACATGCTTGCTGTCCCTGAAGCAACAACACCAATGTTGAGGACATACTGTTCTGCACTTTCCTGGGAGCAGTCTGGATCCCTGACAGTGGACAGGAACTCTTCATTTGGTGTTAGTGGTGGTTCTGTAGCAGCCCCCTCTCCTGTTACTCATCTGATCACACCCCACTGCAGCTGCTCTCCACTGCCTAGATGAGATCATGTCAGTGACCGTATGGTGCACCTGCTCATAGGTCCTGCAGTGGCCACCCAGGCCATTATCATCATTAAGAATCTGCATTCAAATCTGCATTCTGCGTGACATATCTCCCTGTCCCCTTTCAAGCAGGAAGGCACTATGTTGCCCAAAAGCATCAACAATAACCTGATTTTCAATGTCAGTGAAGGGTGGTCTTAGAGGATTGAGACACCTGGGTGGCACAGTCCTAGGTGTCCTAAAAGACAACAGAGGGGTAATACACATAAGTATCACAAAACTACAAAATAACTGTTTACAGATAAAACAGAAAAGGTAGCATTTCAGTATTACCCACTGCAGAAACAAAACAGTCTAGAGATTTGAAATATGAACAACAGGCTGAATGCAAAAATAGACAGCAACAATAGCAGCAAATCCTTGTTTGTGCCATAACAGAAATGCAACTTTGCCCCCCCTCCCCCCAAAAAAAGACCAGGCAAATGACACATTTTGCTAGCAAACCATCTTTGAAATGCTAAAATTGCTATCAAATGAGCTGTCCCTGAAACATGTCTATAGATTTAACACAGAACATTCCATTTTAAGGTATTGCCAATCATGTATACCTGTGAAATACCTTGAAAAACATGCCCATGGCATTAGTACACTTCTAGCTAAGCATGCAGATAAAAGTATAAAAGCTTTTGCTTCAGATTTTTCTTAATTACATTCCAGAATATGCAGCTGACAAAAAGCAGGCATGCCTTCTCAAGTTCGATAATCCTCTGTGCAGATAGATCCCAAAGTACTAGCCTCTTTTTTGTGTTCTCCACATAAACAAGTCCCATTGCCTTTGGTTTTCCTAGCTACACAGCTGACTTTTTATGGTGTAGATTCAGAGCTGCTACCATGGTGAAGATGCATATCAGGTGTAAACTCATTAGAATTGCTGAATCCCAAATATCTGGCTCCATGTAGCAGATGTAAATATAGGATCATACGAAGTTACTAGGCTAATGGCCCTAGAGCCCTTACAAGCCCAGCCAATTTCTACCCTTATTTCCACAATCAGCACCTACTGGCCCTGTCCAAGAGGGACACGGGAACCCCCGGGGTGAATTTATAATTACCCATTCAATTATCCAGACTGTTTGAAGAGGGCCAGTGAGGTGCTCTGTCTGACATGAAGTGGGAGTCTGTTCCAAGGTGTGGTAACCTCTGGGAGACAAATCTGTCCCTCCATCAGGTTCTGTTAATGTCACATACCAGGTTAAGGTCTTTAGAGTGAGTAACCTGTGTACCATTTGACTTGTGGATATACAGCATTTCCAATAAAGCAGGCTCAGATATTGCCTTATATGCAAGGCAAAGATCACCTCTGAGTAGTCTGTATGAAACAGAATAAAGTGACAGTGATTTCAGATGATCCACATAAGACAGGTGCTGAAGATCTTGAATTTTCCTTGTGAGGAACCTTTGTGGTCTCTCCAATTGCTGCAAGCGCTTGGAAAGGTACATACCAAATGAGGCATTGTACTCAATTATTGGCCTAATGAGGGAAGAGTACAGGGAGGTTATAACATCTTTTTTTTCTGGAGGCAATCCCCTTACTTGTGAGGTGAGCAATATAGAATGCCCATCTTACCACTGTGAAGACATGGTGATCAAAGGGAAGTTTGCTGTCAACTTGTGTGCCCAGGGTCTCACCACTGAGTGCGTACTTCGAGTGTTGCTATTGTTGTGGTAGTTAGCAGAAACATTGCTCTTACTGAAAGGGATGGTAATATATATTTTTTACATTGAATTTAAGGCCATGACTTTGACACCAATCATTTGTTTGTGTAAGATCCTCTTGTAGGATGTTGACATCATTTGGAGATTCTATGACCACTCCCAGTTTGCTGTCATCAGCAAACTTTGTCAGCCACAGACCTTTAGTTTTTGCTTGCACTTCAGAAAAATAGCCTCCAAACAGTAGAGGTCCCAAAACTGATCCATATGGAACACCACTAGTTACAGTTCTGCTGTTGGAGGTGGATTCCCTGTTTTGACTACATGTGTTCTATCAGTGAGCCAGTTAGCAACCAGTCTAATGATATAAGGACTGATATCTAGTTTTTTTAATTTTTCCAAGTTTTTGGGGTTTCTAATACCATGACAGGAATGGACCCCATTCCTAAGTCAAAGTATGATTAATGGTCATAAAATTAGTATTGTTTCAATCTTTGTCAGCCAGAAGTGCCCTTCGCAGCATGCATAATGTGCCCTGTAATGACTCCTTCTGCAATTCGTATAGAGTTACATGTATTGATAGCATATCTAAATATGATTGTAGTTTCTTTTTTATAAGACCCATTGTTCCTACTTCTATTGGAACTTTCTGGGTATCTTTCTTCCACATTGCTCTCATTTCTGTCTGCAATTCCTGATATTTTATGACTTTGTGTTTCTGTGTACACAAGACACTGTGGTGTGGCGATTTCAATGATGAATGCTACTTTTGTCTTCTTTTCATGGACCACTATGTCCAGTTTTCTAGCATCTGTCTTTTTAACTGTTGGTAATGGGTGATCCCATGTGATATAGACTTTGTCATTTTCTATTATGCTTTGTGGCTCATGTTTCCAGTATTTTTCAGCAACTTCAATACCATAATGTTTGCACAATCCCCAGTGCAACAGTCTTGCCATATTATTATGCCTTTCTGTAAAAAATCCTTCTGCCATTAGTTTGTCACAACCACCAACGAGGTGTGCAACTGTTTCCAGTTCTATTTTACAAAACCTACATTTGTCTGCTTCTCCCACATGTTCAATGGACTTTGTAAACCAATGTGTACGTAGCCCACTATTTTGGACCACCAATATTAATCTTTCATCTCTTAGTTTGAATTCATCTCTCCTTAACCATTCCTGCATTCATTCCTGATCAACATAAAGTTCTTCCAGAAGTTTTCTATACTTACAGCTATATTTATTTTCCACATTTCTTGCCTTACCATCTGGTCCTTCACCTTATATTCTTTCTTTTGTTTTTTAGCACATTCAGTTGCTGCCTGTTTTTTATCTATTTCTGTTTTGATTTTCATTCCTGCTTGATGCTGATATGCTTCTGCTAGACTAAGCAGAGAAGTCATCTTAGATTTATTCTCCTCGTGTTTCAGAAGTTTCGCTACGTTTTGGTCTTGTGAGGTCAGCAGATATGTGTGATGCCGATCTATGCATGTAATCAATTTCAAGGAAGCCCATCCCTCCTTCGGAACAGGGAATATATAATCTCGGTACGCACTGATTTTTGTTAATCATTTGGTGAGCATGAAGCATCCTTCTTGCTTTCCTGTCTAATCCATCCAACACCTTTTGGGGCCAGTAATCACTCCTAGACTGTAAGGACAGAAAAAGCAAATTGGTTTATAGCTTGAATTTTGTTCCTAGATGTCAACGCTGTTTTCAAGATTAATTTAAGTTTTCTAAAGTATTCCTTACTAAGTTTTATTCATATTTGCTCATTTTTTTATTTATCCTTCATCAGTTCCCAAATATTTATATACTCCCTCCTGCTCAAGTTCTTTTATATCACATTATTGTCCTAAACCGATGTTTTCTTGGTGCTGCAGTTTTTCTGCTTTAAAGGTTGCTTTTGCACATTTATCAAAACCAAATGACATTCATATATCATCTGAAAAAGTTTTGACAACTTGTAGTTATGCTTTCAGTTCTTCATCTGATGAGCTATGCCATTTTAAAACATCGACAAAGAGAAGATGAGAAGTCTTTACACTTTGTTGTTTTCTAGGAGCCAAATTATAGCCATGGCCTAAGCTGTTAAGTAGGCAGCTTAATGGGTTAAGGGCAAGACAGAATGGCACCAGTGACAGAGGATCTCCCTGGAATATCCCCATTGATTTTTTATCCCTGGGATAATAAGTTGGCCTTTATTATGGCTTAATTGCAAAGAGTTCTGCCACTATTTCATGGTCACTGTAATGTAATCGATCAGTGTAGGGAGTATCTTATACATTTTAAGCACTCTTTTATTCATGAATGTGGGACACTATCAATTTTTTTTTATAATCAATCTGTGCCATACTTAAACTCTTCCCCTTTTTACAGTTCTCCACTATGAATTTATTTAACAACAAATCATCCTTTGTTCCACATGTCTTTCTTTTATCGCATGTTTTGTTCTATTGCCATAATTGAGTTTTCTTCTAAATGAGTATAAACTCTGTCAGCATCATTTCCAGTGTATAGTTTATACGTCATCAGAAGGCAAGTTATTGGTCTATAATTTTTAGGGTAGCTTGCAGATCTAATTACTGTGTTTATTTGTTTTATCAAACTTCTGACTTTTTGGGTTTTATTGACCTTCTGCAGTCTTTTCTTTCATTGATCTTAATATATCTATCTGTCTCTATTAAATCAAGCAACTCTTCTCTTAACTAATTTTCTTCTAAACTGAGGACACATTTTTTGTTTTCCATTTCCTGCAGGCATTCTATAACATCTTCCTGTGGCACATTCTCATCAATCTCATCCTGTTTCATCTGTTGCTCTGTCATATGGGAACTCACTGGCCTAACACTCCTCAACATTGTCTGCATCAGAGTTTCCACAGTTTCCTGTTTCTTCCCTTGGTGTCCAGCTTCAAGTGAACATTTATACTGGTTTCCTGTGGAAGGCCCCAAAATATCTTCATATGGCACCTGACCAATTACCTCCCATTCTACTGCTTCCCTTTTAATTTGGATGTCCATTGCTCTATCCTGTTGTGGTGCTTTCTGAATTAGATTTTCTACACTGAATCCTTTACTTCACAGATACTCCATAACCTCAGCTTCTATTTCTTTAACTTCTCCATTACTAATCTCTTTTTCTTCTTATTTATTGTACTGTAAAGTTTTCCATGTCTGGGTTCCTTTGGCTGTAGTTCTCTTCAAATACCTTTGGTGCTGCTCTTTTTCCATTGATTAGTTTTGTTTTCTACTTTGCATGGATATTACACCATATTAAATCTCTTTTTTTTCTCATGTCCATATTTCTTCTTAAGATGTCTCCTGATCTTCCTGTTTCTCCTTACTTTGGGGATGCATTCCATCATGCTGTGATGTAACATGTGTTAGGCCTTCTACACCAAATCCTTCACTTCGTAGGCACTCTCTAACTTCAGCTTCTATTTTTTTAACTTCTACTTTACTAAGTTTCTTTTCTACACTCCCTCATTGTGATATTATTTTTTTAATTGTGAAATTTTCTATTTCTGGATGCCTTTGCCTGTATTTCTTTTCGAATATCTTTGGGGCTTCCTTCTTTATATTGAGTAATTTGGATTTCACCTTTGCATAAATATTGCACCATATCAAATCCCTCTTTCTTTCCCCATGTCCATATTTCTTTTTTTATACTTTTCAAAAATCTCTAGGTTTTGTTGTTTATATTTTTGCACTTCTTCAGATGCTTCTTTTTCAGAACAGATCAAAGTTTCTTGGTCTATATACTGTTTTTCACAAATCTGTTGTATTAATGAACACACATTTTTATTCAAAGCTTCTAGCAGTTTTTAACTGTAGAAATATTTTTCTTTCCTGTAATATCTCTCTTAGTCTTTTTGCATATCATGTGTCTAGAAATTCTGGGCTTTTTGCATAACTGTAGCAATACATCATTTCTTTCTTATCCTCAACAGTCCACTCTAACATCTTTATGGCTCTTCTTTGGCCTATCAGCTTTTGTGATTTTTGTGGACTGCTACTTCCTTCTACAACAGGGGGGTCATCCTCCCCCTGGGTCTGGCCTGGCCCCATTGTAGAAATGTTTCTGTATTTTGACGATTGTACGCTGTCATTTTTTTTCCAGTCCTGGCACCAATGTGCCTACCAGGATTATGCACTCTTTTATCCTGGGTCTTGTGCACCCAGCTATCTTTTTTTAATTTTTGAACTACTTCTGTCCATGATATATGCTATATAAATACAGTATATATATATATATATATATATATATATATATATATATATATATATATATATATATATATATATATATATATATATATATATATATATATATGTATTAGTGTTGTCTTGGTGAGATTTTATGAAAAAGAGGGCCCACCTCGTGAAGGTACTCACTAAGACTCGAGGATGAATTCAGTTTCAGCACTACTATTCTCCTTTGCTTGCTCACTTATTATCTCTCCATTCAGACCCCATTAGATTGTTACCTAGGTGGGTGAGTCTGTCAATGATGCCTGAGTGGGGGATAGCGTCAAAGGTCTTGGCTAAGCCTATGTAGGTTTTATGGGGTGTATATTGCTTCCTCAATACAGCAGAAGTTCAAACACCATATGTTTGAACTTCTAACCTTGAAGTGCAAAACCATCGAAGGCTTAGAACAGTGATTTTTTTTCCAGGGAAAAAAATCGCTGTTCCAAGAAACACACACACAATACAAGTACACTAAAAAAAAACAATCCACACACATAAACTTAAAATCCTACATCTAACCCTACACTAAACTGTACATACACTACTATCTATCCACTTTCCTTAACCCAAACCCTAACCCTAAGGTCCGTCACTATCACACACTCACCTGACCCATGCCCTAACCCTAACTCACCTATCCCGCCTTAACCCTAAAGTCTGTCAATATCACACACCCACCTCACCCACATCCTAACCCTAAAGTCTGTCACTATCGCACACCCACCTGACCCATGCCCTAACCCTAACTCATCTAACCCATGCCCTAACCCTAATGTCCACAAAATCGCACACTTACCTGAACCTGAACCTGAACCATAACTTTCCACCACAGTGCTGAAAAAAAAGCCACAGAAACGGCCCACCAAATTCTTTCCCTGGGAAAGAATTTGGTGTTCCGCAGCTTTGCAATAATCAGTTTTCGAACTTCACAGTTTGAACATATGGTGTTGGAACTGCTGAAGTTTCGACGAACTGATAGGAACCCATTTTATGCACAGATTTCCCCTTGTCCAGGGCCTTGGTGACTGTCTAGAAGGAGTCCACCAGGTTTAATAGACATGATCTCCCTTTGACAAATCCAAACTGAGTAGGGTCAAGTGTTTGGAGATTACCTATATCTTTGTTGATAAGGTCCATGATGATTTACTTCATGGCCTTGCAGATAAAGCTAGTCAGGCTAATAGGTCTATAGTTCCCAGGGTCAGTGGAAATACTACCTTTGTGCAAGGAAATTAATTGTGGCCATTTTCCATTTAGCTGGGACAAAGCTGGTGCTTAGACTATGATTGAAAAGAGTACCCAGTGGTGTTGCTAATTCATGATGGAGCCCATGTAGGACACAGCCTGGGATGTCAATGGTCCCATAGATGCTTTGTTTTTGGCCTTCGAGAGGGCATTTATGACCTGTTCTTTAGAGATACAAGGTGGGGGGCAGGTGGTAGGGATGTCATGGGACACATGTGGCAGGGTATGAAGTTTTCACAGAACCTTTGGCCAACAGGTTAGCTATGTCCACAGGCTCAGTATATGTGATATCATTAACTACCAGTTTGGCACAAATCTGGTACTGTGTTTTTGGCCTTAGAGAGGGCACTTACGACCTGTTCTTTAGAGATACAAGGTAGGGGACAGGTGGTAGGGATGTCATGGGGCACATGTGGCGGAGTATGAAGTTTTCATAGAACCTTTGGCCAACAGGTTAGCTATGTCCACAGGCTCAGTATATGTGGAATCATTAACTACCAGTTCAGCACAAATTTGGGCCTTTCCTTTTAGGTTACGGATGCAACTAAAGAACGCTTTATGGTTGTCCTTAGTTGAGGAAGCTAATTTGTATTCATAGTTTGCTTTGGAGAACTTCACAATAAATCTTATTTGCTTGCTTAAGCTGAGGAGGGAGTGTTTCCAGTTTAGCACTCACTCCCTCTTACTTTTAGACAGTAATTTCTTCCTCTTATTATAAAGCCTATTAATGGCAGTTGTCCACCAGGCAGGTTTGTTCTTCCAAGAGGAGCTTGTTTTGGTCCTAGCAGGTATGTCTGAGTCAATGCAGTTATAAAGGTGTTTGTATAAAGCATTGGTGTAGAATTTGACATAGTTGCCAGTTCCATTGGAGGGAGGAGGTGCAGTGAAACTATTTATACCATCCAGTAAGAGGTTATAATCTACTTTGGAGAAGTTTTTTTACTTTAGTTGTTGCTGTAGGAGGGTCAGGTGTGATAGTTACTTTGAATGAAACTGATTTGTGGTCAGATTTCACCAGGGAACCCCTCACAGTAGGGGTGCTACAGCAGTTCCCAGATCCAGGATGTTGGCACCCCTTGTGGAGGTGTAAATTGGCACCCCTTGTAGAGATGTCAACCAACTAGTCCTGGGCACTGGAGTTAATGATGTAGAGGAACTTTTGGGCAAGTGAGTTTGAGCACGAGTAATTTACCCAGTCAATGGATAGGTAGTTAAAGTCACCCAAAACCATGTTGTTCAGATGTATCTTGATAGACTCAAGTAGATCCAAATATGTAGAGTGAGTGTCCTGGTTCATGGAAGGGGTCCTGTAGCTGGCAATGACTTAAATAGGTGTCCTAGCAACAGTTAATTGCACCTGGAGTATCTCCAACATAACCTTGAGATTGTTGTTAGATGGAGTTTTTATATTGGGAGTTTTGTCCTTGAGACACTGCCTAAAAAAAGCACTATGGGGGTGGCAAGAGGCTTAACCAGTAGCCAAAATTCCAGGGGTGACAGATGAAGACCATCTCTGGCAAAGCATCGAGGTCTGTCAGTGATGTCATCCCAGGCTGACAGATACTGGATTCCCTTAGAATGACATCAGAAACTAAGCCAATTATGGAAGTCAATCATTTTCAGTTTGTATTGAGACATCATCCTAGGTGAAGGTAAAATGCTGCTTAATGTTAGGGATATACCTGCCTGAGATACATAGTCTGAGATCTCAGTCATGTCTGTCTTCATATAGTCCAGAGAGGTACTCCTCAAGTCGTTCACACCTATATGAACTATGACCCAGTCATAACAGTACCTGTTGTTGAGCGACTTAAGTGCATCATCCTAGGTGAAGGTAAAATGCTGCTTAATGTTAGGGATATACCTGCCTGAGATACATAGTCTGAGATCTCAGTCATGTCTGTCTTCATATAGTCCAGAGAGGTACTCCTCAAGTCGTTCACACCTATATGAACTATGACCCAGTCATAACAGTACCTGTTGTTGAGCGACTTAAGTGCATGTGTGATATGGCAGATTCTGGCACCTGACAGACAGCTGACTGTGACCTTTTCCTTATCTAGCCTGTTGAGAAGGACATCTGTGTGTCTCATGATGGAATCACCTATGACTAATATGTTTGGTTTTGTGTTTTGCCTTAAGGGCTTGACAGGTGAGACACTGGTGCAAGAGATATTATGTGTATTGCATTCTGCAGAGGAAGTATTATGTGTAGCGTGCTTGTGTTTGTGTTTGGGAGGTCTCTGGTATTTAGGTATGTTTCTGGTGAGGACCTCTGCATATGTAGGTATGTGTGATGTGGGCTGAGGTGGAATAGGAGGTGAGGTGTGCATGCTGACAACCTACTCATTGTCATAGTACTGACAGGTGTATGAGAGAGGATCTACTTTAAAAATCGAACAACCACAATGTCAAACTTAATAATTTCGAGATCATATCGAAATCACAATTTGTCAAAAATGCATAAGATCGACATACTAAACATCGTAATTGTAAAACATCGAAAACACTGCAACAAACATTTGTTAGCAGCCCTATTCCCTTGTAACACCAGAAACAGTGAATTCATGCTTGTACACTACACATCAGGCTTGCTTAAACTGCAAACTGAGTGACAAAATAAAAAAAACTACATGTCATTATACCATTTATTAAACCATAACATTACATTTTCAGTGCTCTGCTAATACATTTTAACAATCCCAGTGATCTATAGTATGACTTGTTCGAATATGGTCAAATCAAAGCACTTATTGCACGTGTCAGAAAGCACTCGAATGCAGAATGTGCTGCATTCATAACAGCAGATTCTACAATTAAACTGAAAACATAATACAAAAATGTAGCTCTATAAACTATTTTGCAGGGGGGCAAGCCCACCTGCATCCCTTCTGTGGGGGGCTGTGACCCCCACACCCCCTGCTACTTAAATATACCAACTCCAAGATCACACTACAGTGATGAAAAGGGTAAATTTCACTATCCTCATTGTACCACAATCTCCATTCAACTTATTTTGTTTGTTCAGACGTTCATAAAGCTAATTTTTTTCCTTAGTTCAGTTTAATAATAGAATCGGCATTAATAAGAGTACATTCTGACATTTGCAAAAGGTACTTCGATATTACAACTTTCAATGTTATGCCATTTCGACGTATTGTGATTTTGATATTTTGGTCTTGAGTTATTGGGTTCAACATTGTGGTTATTTGATTTTATAAAATAGATCCATGAGAGTGCATGGATTCAAGGTTCTTAATATAGTTGCATCTCTCACATGTTGAGTTTGTGTGGACTAGAAGTGGAGGGTTGTCAATGAACATGAGGCAGTTGCTACACTGCCTCAGGATGCCTATGTCAACCAAGCTGGCTGAAGAAACTGTGGGAAATTTTCCATCCATAGTGTTAGGTAAATTTATATGGTCAGGAAAAGAGGTCACACTTAGGACTGGCTATTGGGTGACAGGTGTGTTGGTACCTCTGAGGCTAGGCTTAGTGTTCCACCTAACAGTAGAGTAGGGCCACAAAAAACCTCTGGAGTCAGAATGACAAGCAAAGTGCTAAGCAAAAATTTAACAAGCAAAACCTTTGCATCTATAACCACCAACAATAACCACAACTAAGTGACAGTGCATGATGGTGAGCTACATGCAAGCAAATAGGAACACAGGGCTTAAATAAAACAATAAATAACTCTTTTAACTCAAACTAGCCAATAAGGATGCTGTCTCTGAGCTTTCGTCCTATCACCCTTGATTAAATGGGAACCAGAGAGCCCACTCCTACCATAAGGGTGCAGAAGGGCCTTTGCCAAAAAAGATGGCTTGAATTTGATGCTCAGAAGTTACACAACAAACTCAGAAACAGTAAACCTGGAACTGGGCATGCACTATTTGTTTTTAATGGATTGCAACTGTGAATGATTACTGGTTGGGAGAAGGAAAACACAGCAGCACTGCAGGCTGCCCTATAACTAGTGGGTGCATCAGGTTAGACTTACAAAGTGTTAGATGCAAGGTTGGAAATGTAAGTAAGCAGCACACAATTTACAGGTTCTGTTTTTTAACATCCATCCTCCCCTATATTTGTTGGCAACTGCATATGATATTATTGCCATTTAATAACCTCACACATTTTAAGACCAATGATATAGAGTGGCTTAATGACGGGTCTATATTAGAACATCGAATATTTAACAGTTTACTAAAGGTCGACCTTTAGTGATCAAACTGTTAAAACATCGAATGTTCAGAAAAAAAATTAAAAACAACAAAAAAAATAAATAAATGGTGTAGGCAGGGGGGCAAGCCCCCTGCACCCGCCACACCCCCCGCTACTTAAATATACCAACTCCAAGATCACACTACATTGAAGTAAACAGAAATCTCCCCTTATGGAGATTTCCATTTACTTGTTCGATGTTCTGCAGTTTCACTATTCTCGTGTCGACAATGTCAGATTCGACATTGTTGACTTTCGAGAATTTAATATAGACTCCTTAATGACTATATGTCTCAGATTACTGGTCAGATAAGAGAAGAATGACCAACAAACACAGAGAGGTAACACAGAGCTATACATATGCAAGCAGTAATCATAACTTGTGTGATCACTTAGTGTACTACATCCAAAAACAAATGTACAAATAATAGTTTTATGGTTTCATATTACTGTAGATGATGTTGTAGTTGGTTATATGCAGAATGATTTCAGTTCCCTTCTGCAAAGCTGTTTGTGTGGCAAAGAGGGATAAGGCACCTTTTCTGTGTTTTGAAGGTTCATTGGAGTGGGAGTTCAAATCCAGACCTATGCAGAAATATCCCATGTGAACCAACATTTTCTAATGTGTATGTCATAAAAATTGTTTCTCCTCATTTCAACTACTTGTCCCTTTTTTCTTTTCTTTCTTGTTTTTTTTTGGGGGGGGCAGTGTTTGTGTGATGCGCCGCTTAGTGCAATCATAGGAAATGGAAGAAATGAATGTCAGGTTTGGGTGTGCTTATCTTGTTTGCGCAAAGTGCAGCAGTGTGCAAACTGGACAATTGGCCCACCCAGGAAGCAGACAGAAAACCTGCAGACAGGACTCAGACAGCCAATAATTGAAACCAGATGCATTCAATTAATTCTGTTGGGCACCACGCAAACCCACTAAGTGGCATTGCATGGTGGTTAACACAGAGAGCTTAAAGAATGATGAGTAAATTAGGGAATGTCATATAACTAGTCCTGTGCCAGCAGGTGCAAGTGTAGGGCTGGAATACAGCTGGTCCTGGGTTCTAGTATAGGGTGTGCAGCCTTTTTTTGTTACTATTGTGACAGTGCAGTTTATAGCAATGAACTGAAAAATAGAGAAGTGATATTTCAACATTCTTATTGGAACAGGTATAAGTGTAAGACTATCGTACACATGGTCCTGGGTTGTAATATAGGATATCCCATACACTTTTACTGTTGTTCCACTTCCCATTTATTCACTCTCACTTGCAACACTTTAGATAGTGGAGCTGATATGAATTATTTGTATGAGGGTTGAGACACCATTACTGTGTTTTCAGATGTATGACTGACAGTATACTGTGTATTATAGTTCACCAAGTATAATTCTGCTGTCTGGACTTGCATGGTAATCACAATTACCTAACACACATACACAACTGGATCTATATCCAATAACCTTGTCAGGTCACACACATACATGTGTAACAGCTCATACTGTCACCTGTATTTATGTATAATTCCTGACTATGTCTGAGCAGCACTTCTTCTGTGACAAAGAGAGAAAATCAATGCTGTGGAAGAAAATGTTTTCTCCCTTATGCCTAGGTTTGAATCCCATGGTGTAAAAATCAATTTTCTCAGTGTATAAAGGTAAAAATAAATGTGTCAGGTGAATACATTTATGTCTCCAGTGCATGTCTGCAAACCTAACTCACCTAACAGATACCTCCCAATTTCCAATATATATTTCCAGGCTACATCTGTAGACACGCCTCAAACTAATGCCAAGTGTCAGATTACCCTTCCAATTGCAATTATTTAATTCCTCCCTGCTTGGCAATGCTGCTCTCCACTTAACATTGTGCAAACATGGCTGCCATTGTTGCTTGCATTTATGCACTATAGTAAATGTGTTAACTGGAATTGACAGGAAAGCATCAGTCTCTATTGCACTAGTTCAACTGATAGACATGGCTAGCATTAGAGAGGAAGGTGAAGTGTCCAGAAGTCCAGGATATTTATTGGACTCCTGGTAAAGCACCACAGCCAAAGGCTTCTTCAGGGGCATTATTCTGGCTCCCAGTAAAAGTCTGAAGGATGGAATAGTTTGGCCCAGGCTGTATCCAATGCCACTTCTACCCCACACACTGGAGAGCAATGTAGGCATTATTTTAATGACCTGCACAGGACAAAAAGGATACTCTCAGCTGTTGGTTGGAGGAATTTGAGATTGTGGACATTCCACATCTGTGTTAATATGACATTAAGGGAGTACTTGTAAGACATAGACAGCTAAATATAGGTAAGACTGGTATGCATAATGCTCTTTTGTTCTTTTCTGTTCTTTCCCCAGCTGCCACTAAGCATGAGTTCAATTGGCAAGCTCATGTTCCTCGCTTGGAGAGACTGAGCGAAGCAAGTGGTATGTATGCTGCAGAAGAGAAGTGTTATTGTAGCATTAAAAGGTAAAGATAGCTTTTTTGGTCTTTTATATATGTAGTTGTATCAAACTAAGCATGCATATCCCAACTGTAAAAGCAAGTGTGCATGCATTAGTCTGTAATACAAAACAGTTGTAAAAGTCCAATATTAGACTGCAGTCAGAGGTTATGGGTTCAAATACCATAATTCACAACTATACAATACTGTTATTTCTTCAATAATATTTACATTAAATTGAAAACTGTATAACAGTGGCAAAAATGCCCTGCTCTAAACTGTAATCTGTATAACTGGAACATGCATATGTGCAATATATGCACATTTCAAGGATTACTTTTAGCAATCTGTAGTATAGTGTGTATCTGTTAGGACATATACTTAAATGTAATACTTCAAATAAAAGAGTTGCATAATTGTATTAATGCATTGTATGTGACATTTGATCGCACTTATTTTATCTCTTTTTTTCTCTCATCCCAACCTTTATATCTCTTTATTTTCTATTATGTGTCCTCAAAATGACTCTATGTCATCCATGTGTACCATATCACTAAATGTTACATAAAACACCAAGGCAGTCCAGCCCCAGTGGATCAGGCTGCCCCCACTCAACTGACTTAGGCACCAATGCCCAGCATGTCTGGCAGCCAACTTGGCAGCACTGCCTCTGCTGCCTCTGCACTACCTGTGATCTCAGGTAATACTGCCCCAGAAGCTGGTGCAGTGGTGGAGATGGTGATTTCATCACCTGCAGAGAGTTGCCAGGGATGGTGTGTAGGGTCATGCACCACACCATTAGTGCATGCCTACATTGGATGGAGAGGCTGATCTTCCTCATAGTCCATAGGAGAAGGAGGTGATATCAAGCACTCCAGCCACAAGAGGAGTAATGGGACAGTGATGATAGTCCAGTGGGTGAGGACTCGATTCTCACTGTCTCCATGCTTGATGTCCATTTGCCTGCATTGTCCTCTTCCTCACCCAATCATGGTGTCCCTTAAACCTTTTATGTCTATCACCATCCTTGTCTTTTATCTTGTTTGTCTTGTATGTTTACATTTGCTTCTTCACCTACCCAACTTATCTGACCCAGACATACCTATATCCCTTACCCAGCAGTCCTCTCTTATGGAATTAAAAAAAATATGCACCTATCCCACAAAAAATTGTTCCATACACAGCTCTCCATGTTACACATGTGTCTTCTTAATACACTTGATTTGGTCCAGTTGACTATACAATATGATTGCATTGTTGTCACCCCTCTTTGTAGAGTTGACAGTCCAGATTCAGTTAATATTCTGCACATTTCCAGTTTACACTGTTAAAGATATGGATAGTTGTGTTTCTTTCCTTCACATTTCTGTACTGCTTTCCCTTTGTTTTTCCCCCTGCTTGCTCCCCATTTCACCACTTTCCTATCTACCCAAATCTGGTAAAAAAATAGAATCACACACAGCATACATAAATAGCAGAAAAAAACAATGGATGCCTTTACTTTTTGGACTCTGTGTTTGCATGGAGGTGAGCATCATGCACCAATGCATAACAATGGTGAGATGTGGCACAATGGTGTGATTACCTCCGCACAATGCCTCTTAACCTGGCTGCACTATGCCAACACACAGCAACATACGTAATACGTGTATTATAAAGAAGACATGTCATTGCATTATCAGTATTTATGTAAAAAGCTTTAAAAGTATTGGCTATTCCTGGATTCAAGCCCAGTATCATCTGGTCTCAAAAAGAAATGTGTCATTGCATTTACACTTGCTGCCACAGTGTCAGTTATGCATCACATGTGTTCCATAGACTAAATGCTAACTTTCAGATTTTTTGCAATGTGGCTTGCATTTGCACACTGCTTAACTACCAGCAGACATGGAAAGTATTGAAAATGTGAATCTTGCATGTGCAAACATTTTGCCAATCATCATGCAAGCCTGCTGCTTGCCACGCTATGGTAAAGTAAATTTTATCTATTACTGCTGTTTATTATCTACTTCCTGTCTATGACATGAAATTATATGTGGAAACCTAACAAATTGAAGGTCCTATCTAACAATATGTCACATATTTACAATACAGCCATGTGCTGCCTCTCCCCAGGCACTGCAACCCTGGTGTATCAGTACTTTTTCCACACATATATCACCTACACTACAGAAAGTAATATCAAATGCTGTGTGATATGCAATGCACATCAATCTGGAAACATGCAGAACTAGAACTATTGACCCATAAACCTAAAAAGCATTATCTGCAAGGCTAGGAAAGGAATCAGCATGGACCTTATCCACATGAACATTGCTGACCTTTAATACACATCACCAGACTCATTTTGATTTTGTCAAGTATAGATCTTGCTTATCATACCTAGTGGACTTCTTTGATACTGACCCCCAAAGACATGGATGAGGGATAACAGGACATACCTCCTATGATGAGTTAACCAAGGCCTTTGATATTATCCCCCATTCGGGTATCATAGGGAAAATCTCCCATCTGGGAATTAACCCATACTTTACTAGATGGACAGCCAACTGGTTCACAGACAGAGCACACAAAGTTGGGGCCTGCACCTCCAACACTAGACCACTTACCAGTGAATACCACAAGGATCTGTGCAGGGCCCTCAACTGTTTGGAAACTATTTCTCTGAAGTCCAGGTGAAGGTAGATGGCCTGTGGCTTACCAGTTATTCAGATGACTGTCAACTGGACACAGTTATATAGACTCCCCCAGTGATGTTAATATGTTGCAGAAGGGGCTGACACAGACAGATGATTGAGCCAAAGTCATGGACTGAATCTTAAAGCAAAAAATGCCTCATTGTCCACCTTGGCAATGAAGTACCCTGCTAATTATGGCATACATAGCACCCCTCTAAGCTGAAAAACACAGTGTTGCAAGACATAAGAACACATGTTGATAGCAATCTACACTTCAATCATTTATGTGTTCATAGTGGTTAGACACACATTCTACATTGCACACCTCCTAAATAAGGCCATCACATCCAAGACCAGCTGTTATCAGACCACTAATTGAGTACAGTGCTCCCTTCTGATTGTACCTCACCAGACACCTGAAGCAACTGGAGAAAACACGGAGGTTTGTGACCAGAAGAATCCAGGGCCTCCAAAACATGACATACATGCAAAGGTTGAAAGACTTGTCACTGTAATCACTATCATGCAGGCTGCTGAGAGGTGACCTATGCCTGGTCTACAGAGCGGTCTCAGACCCTGCTCTACTGGAAATGCTGGACATCTGCAAATCAAATGGGACAAGAATAACTTGCTCCAGGGATCTCATCCTAGCCTTTGACATAAATAGAACATGCTGGGGAGACAGACACACACACATACGCACACACACACACACACACACACACACACACATATATATATATATATATATATATATATATATGGTTTACTATTAAAATTTCAAAACGAACTCCGTCGACTGTACTATTGTCGAACACAGAAGTTCAAAAATGGTAATACTGATGACAAAAAACAACCTAGGAATGGGTTTTAAAATGGGTCGAGATAGGGGAGATGTTTGTAGTCTGGAATAACACTGAACACCTATCTCGAACCATGTTAAAACCCGTTCCTAGGTTGTTTTTTTGTCATCGATATTACCGTTTTCGAACTTCCATGTTCGACAATAGTACAGTCGATGGAGTTAATTTCGAAATTTTAATAGTAAACCTAGATATATATATATATATATATATATATATATATATATATATATATATATAGGCTCCTACTGAGTATGAAGCAGTGCTCCTCAATGACTCTATTCAAGTGCAACCTTGACAGCTGGACAGGTGATTGTAAATTCACCCCTGGGGTGGCACCTATGTGCATCATGGACAAGACAGTCAGTGGTGATCACAAAATCACTCTGCTAACAATGACCATCAAACTATTCTCAATAAGAGTACCTGTGTTTTTACATTGCTAGCTTGTAAACACTCTAGGGCCATTAGGCTAGTAACCTCCTATGAACCTTTGCAGGCCTCCCAACATCTTCTCTTGAACATGCCTTGCTGATATCATCCACTATAAGTTGACCTCCAGACTTGTAAAAGTCAGACTTGTGCCATGGTGTTTGTGTAAACTACTGAGTTCTGTACACTGTGTACTTAGATAGATAAGGGTTCTGTTCTCACTATCAAGTATATATGTGCATGTGTGTCTAGCCAGAAGAGCAGACGTCTGTATCCTGCAGTTACTGCTCAAAATTCATACATTGACAATATTTTGATTCTTGCACATGCCAACACATCCATTCCATGAGAGCCTCCCAACATCTTCTCGCCAACATGCCCTGTTGATATCATCCAGTATAAGATTACCTACAGTCTTGTAAAAGTCAGACTTGTGCGGTGGTGTTGCATAAAGTACTAAGTTCTGTAGTCTGTATACTTAGATAGGTAGGGGTTCTTTTCACACTCCAGTCAACTGTGTGTGTGTGTGTGTGTGTGTGTGTGTGTGTGTGTGTGTGTGTGTGTGTGTGTGTGTGTGTGTGTGTGTGTGTGTGTGTGTGTGTGTGTGTGTGTGTGTGTGTGTGTGTGTGTGTGTGTGTGTGTGTGTGTGTGTGTGTGTGTGTGTGTGTGTGTCTGCATTTGTGTGTCTAGACAGAAGAGCAGAAGTGTGTATCCTACAGTTACTGCTCCAGTCCCATGGATTGGAAGTACTGATACCTGCACATGCCTACACATCCATTTCATGCAGGCTTCCTAACATCTTCTCTCCAATATGCCCTGAAAATGTCATCCACTATAAGCTGACCTGCAGTCTTAGAAAAGTCACACTTGTGTTGTAGTGCATGTATAAAATACTAAGATCTGTAACATGTGTACTCAGATATGTAGGGGTTCATTCTCACTGCATTCAGCTGGGTGGGTTTGTGTTTGTAGTCTTGCTTGACATTACACAGAGACTTTTATACCAGCATGTGGGACACTGTTTTTACCATATTCTCCTCAACAGGCACTTCTGATATCATCATCTATAAAGTGTTGTCTGAGACACTCCAAGTCAGACATGAGCTGTGGCACTTGCCTTAAATACAGAGGTCTGCAGCCTGTGCACTTAAATAGGTAGGTCGTCTATTCTCACTGCAGTCAACTGTGTGTGCTTGTGTGGGTTTGTGCTCTTGCTTGACATTACAAAGTGCCTTTTATACCAACATGTGGGAAAAATGTTATTAACATATTCTCCTCAACAGACACTGCTGATATCATCAGCTATAAAGTACTGTCTGAGACACTCCAACTCAGACTTGAGCTGTGGTGCTTGCCTTAAATACAGAAGTCTATAGTCTGTATACTTAGGTAGGGGTTCTATTCTCAGTGCAGTCTACTGGGTGTGTGTTTGTGCTCTTGTTTGACATAACAGACGGTGTTTTATACCACCATGTGGGACACTATTACATACCTCTCAACTGTCCCTGATTTTCAGGGACATCCCTGATTTTGACTCAAATTTTAACTCTGTCCCTCTTAATCCCTCCTAAAACTAGTGACTTTTGGAGGAAATGTGGTGAATTACACGTAATGAATAATGACAATAATTAAGACTTACAAACTTCTTTTACTTCAGAAAATGTGTATTAATTCATATGCTCTGATTCTGTCAATGTTTCAAGTTAATAGCACTAATATTTTAAAAGTGTCCCTGATTGTCCCTGATTTTTTTGACTTGTCCCTGATTCTGTCGAAATTTGTCCCCAATTGGTTGAGAGGTCTGCACTATTACCATATTCTCCTTGCTTGACTTTACAGAGAGCCTTTAACACCCACATGTAGGACACTGTTATTACCATATTCTCCTTAGCAGACTCCGCTGATATCATCAGCTATATCTGATTTGTGGATTTGCACTTTTCCCAACAAGGCAGGGTTAGAGACTGGCCTGGAGGTCAGGCAGAAGTCACCTCATCCTATACAATACAGATTACAGTAGCATGGCTTTCAGTCTATCCACATACATCATGGCATGGTTTGTAGGCCCTGTGTTTTCTTGGTGAGAAACCCCTGTGGTCTCTCCAGCTGCTCTGTGTGTCTGGTGAGATACATGCTGTGAAGATTGTGTGAAGATAGGTGAAGGCTGACAGCCTAGCCAGATAGAATTTTGGAGATAATTCTGTCATCTGTAAATATTAATGTAAACCACAGGCTTGTTGTCTTAAATGGTAAAAATAGTGTTACATGTGGAACTGAAAAAATGTAACAACAGTGCACTCTACTGACCAAGTAAAGCATGCTGTGACCCTTTGATGTAAACATGACTAATGGCCGGAATTTGCATGCATAAATGTCCTTTATTGCTTTGGTTTCTGCCCAGAGGTCAAGAATGTAAATGTAGTTTCTGTTAGCCTGGGAAGCCAGGGAAGTGTGAAGAATGATGTAATGTAACCCAGGGAAGTGTGAAGAATGATGCAATGTAAACCAGGAATGTGATTTTAAAAACAGAGAGAATCAGAGAGCATTAAGCATTTTTGTCTTGACCATCCAACTCATCAGCATTGTCTTGCTCTATATGTAAGTTTATCTTAGACTTGTGATTTCTCTTAGAAATAGCTAGAAACTAAAAAGATTAGACTAAGTGTTTTTTCTGTGATGTCAGAACTGTACTGCTGAATTATTTTAAGTATTTCTCTGTGATCTCTGAACTTTTGACTAGCACTGTGTAGTAAAAAGTATTGTCTTGTGTTTTGACTATTTGTTATTAAATATTTTAAACCCTTTCAACTGTGGCTGTTTTTGTAGAGATAATTTAAGCTCTATAGAGTACTTGCATGCCTTTGGTAAAATTGTACAAAGCCACTCCAGTAACTTTAGCCATGGGCTATACTACCAATTGGATAATAATATTGCACAGTAATAACTGGACACCCTTTTAAGGGCCTTTGAGTAGCTGATAAATATTAGTGGGTGGTGGCAGCTGGTACTACCGTATAGTGTGGGGAAAAGGGGCACAGCTGGAGAACCTGTGCCAGACTTCCCCAGGAGTGTCTGTGCGGTTGTATAAACTCTTCTCAAAGTGTGTGTGTGTGTGTGTGTGTGTGTGTGTGTGTGTGTGTGTGTGTGTGTGTGTGTGTGTGTGTGTGTGTGTGTGTGTGTTTGTGTGTGTGTATATATCTGTGTGTATCTGTGTGTGTCAGCTACTTGGGCAAGGACACAAAACACTGATTGGACAGAGAGGGTGCTGGAGGTTTTAGCTTGCCCACTAGGTTAAGATCTGGACCCTATAGCTGTGCTAGTACCTTTCAACAAAATGAGTTTCAGTGAAATAGGTTTTCAGTGAAGTGAGCTTTCAGTAAATTGGGTTTTCAGTGAAGTGAGCTTTCAGTAAATATGTGCCAATGAATTAAGCTTCAATGTATGAGTTTTCAGTTAAATGATATAGACCCGTAGATACACCATCCTGTACTGTGCTTGGACCATATACTTAACATTCATACCTCTCAACTGCTCAGATTTTCACAGAATGTCCAGATGTGCTCCTTATCATATTTGTGGCTTTCTGCCATATCACTGGGATGATCTCAGGACTGATGTTCTCAATACTACATATATTTGAGTTTCAGACTTCAAATCCTTCAGAACACGTATCTTAATCAGAATCAGAATCAAATTGTGTGTATGCATACAAGGAATTTGACTCCGGTTTCAGTGACTCTCCAAGTCTGAATTACATAAATGACATACATTCAACTATTATGAACAAGACAAACAACATACATGCAACTATTAAGAACAAGACAAAAAAGTAAATATACATATACATACAAAGTGCAAAGTGCAACTCAGTGCAAGAAATACTGAAATAAACTCTGAAAGAAACAAGTATTAACAATATGTAAACAATACTCCAGAATTCTAGAGGCTTGGGAAAAAGAATACCCCAACCTAATAAGCTGAGTTAACCATTTATGAACTTAGTGGCCTGTGGGAAAAAAATAACACTCTTATATCTGCTTGTGCTGGTGCGTATTAAATCTATAATGCCTTGCTGATGGCAATACTTCAAAAAGATGGTAGCCTGGATGTGAAGAGTCAGTGATGATCTTCCCTGCCCTTTTTATGACTCTGGAATAGTTCAGGTCCTGTAAAGATGGCAAACTAGCACCAATGATATTTTCAGCAGACCTAACTATTCGATGTAACCTATTTGATGTAACCTAATGTGATGCCCCTGCACTGGCCCAGTAATCAAGGAGCCTCAATCCTCACCACTATCACCATTGAGGGACATGTACTTTGTGAGGATGACAAGTGCACACACAGTAAAGTACAATTTCCCTTAAGAGCACACAGAGATCACAGTCCATCTGGGACTGGTTTCTCCCTCTCTCTCCAGATCCCCAATAAGACTCCCCACTGGCACAGCTATAGGATTAAGATCTCAGTCAAGTGGTCAAGCCAAAACCTCCAGTACCCTCTTTGTCCAGACAGTGCTTTGTGTCGCTGCCCAAGTAGCTGACACACACACACACACACACACACACACACACACACACACACACACACACACACACACACACACTTTGGGATTTGATTTATTTGCAAACATACAGATACTCCTGGGGAAGGCTGGCACAGGTTCACTAGCTATGCCCCTTCTACCCAGACTATAAGGTAGTAATCACTGCCACCAACAACCCTTACTTATCAGCTACTATAAGGCTTTTCCCAAAGGGTGAACAATTTTACTGTGTAATGTTAATATTATCCAAATGGTAAGTGTGGCCAAACTTTTAAGTCTATTCAAGAGTGGCTTGGTCAGTGTCACCAAATACATATGCAAGTACTGTAAGAGTTTAAATGTCTCTAAACAAACCAGCCACAATTAAAAAGTTTAAATATATTTAATAATAAATAATAAAAGCACAAGACAATACTCAATAACTCAACACAGTGACAACAGAGTTCAGAATCACAGGAAATACTTTAAAACAACATTGCTAGACAGTCTCACATAAATACAGAAAACATCTAGACTGATCTTACTATATTCCTATCTATCTCCAAGAGAAACTATGTTCTAAATAAGTTACTTACAGAGTAAGGCAAATACAGATGAAAAGTGCTGAAGATGGATGTGTTCAGATCCAATACAAGATACAAAATGCACAGACTTTCTCTCTGAGATAGTTCTTAAATTACTATCAAACATTTCTGCTGGGTTATCTCAGATTACATCATTCTTGTCACCCCTGCCTTTAGTTTCCAGGAAAACAGGAACTTAAACTATAACACCTCTGTGTTAAAAATACTTATCTCTCTGAAATTTTGCCTAGAACTGGAAATCGTAAAACAAACACTTTTGCCCTGGATACCTGTATTTATTTATATTTCCAGACAGTAGAAAGAATTTCTAGCTGCAGACATTCGGTCTCCAAGCTGAGATAACCACCATCATAAACAATTCAAGTTATTTTCTTACAGTTTTGCTCTTTTCCAGTAGGGTGCACTGTAGTTATATTTTTGAAGCTTAGCACATAACAAAGTTTTCTTACATTTGTAAGACAAGCATACAAACCATATTACTATTCACAAATAACATAGAATTATTTACAAAATTCCAGCTAGCTGGGCTGGCAGCCTTCACACCTAACACAAACCCCTAGTTATTCTAGTACATTTCTATAGGGTAAATATGTCAAATATGTCCCTATTTCTGGGTCATTGTCCCCCCATTATATTGGCCTTTGTTCAGATGTTTTGCACTTAGTGATTGAGAGCTATCTGTGAAGCCTTGGTGATCATTGTGGCACTTCATGCAAAACATGGACCGTCAGTGCTCTGATTTAAACAGGAGTGCTATCCATGTTCCCTTACACAGTTTCCTGGCTGATAACACTGATGCCAGCTACAAAACCTTGCTTATTTACATTTAAAAGTGGTGAGCAGCATGAATATACAATAAGCATTGCTGCTCACAGTGCTTCACCACACACACACATGTAAATTATGTGTAAGCTTCGCACGAATACTACATGGAATTTATTGAATCCTGGGGTGTGTGTATTGATGATGTGAGTAATGTGGTATAGAGGAAAAACATGGACTGACCATTTTATATCAAATGTCTATGTTAAATGTTGTACATTTTAAAGTTGGTTTTATTGATTGATAAACATTTGTAAAGAAACTGACTCTTTTTAACAAATTGAAATATCTTTTTTGTTTATTTTCTTTACTGGGTATACAGCTTGCAAGACTTGCAGGCTTGCAACTCCATTTGGCCACACTGAGTTTTACTTTTTGTATTTTATTTATACTACATTTAGATATTAATTTATTTATATCCACGGAACATGTTTTTTTTAACTTTGTGATTTTTATTTTTGTATACATCATAACAACTTTTAACAATGCCATTTAACACAAACATTTTTAAATAAAAATAGTCAGTCCTTGGTTTTCCTCTATAACTTACATTACAATTCCATATTACTTACAACATCAGTACTCACTGTTCATATCCTCATTACACTATCACAAATAATCTACGCAATTCCTTTTCATGAACAATTCAAGTATAATCAACCCCTTCAAACTGAACAGTGTCATTCCTTCCCCAACCTATCCTCTGTGGACATTTTGAGCTGCATTAACCATCAAATACAAGAATGAGGGTATTTAATTTCCTTACCTTCATTGCTTCAGATGGCCACCTCAGGTTAGGAGTACTGACTCTTGACCCTGTTATTCCATGCTCTTGTAGTTAATCTACCCCCTCTAATTAACTACAACAGCAATGACAGATGTTTTATCATTTCTTCTTTCATAGTTAATCATTGTGTGTGTCCCATTCACAATTTTTGCATCTAAATCTTCACCTCTCTTTTGGTGCAGACTTTCAGACCCACTTTTTTTCTATGTTCTCCCTATAATCTGTCACACTTGCCTTGACAGGAGTTGGATTTCTAGTGTTTCATCTCCAGTCCACCCTATCTCTTCTCATTATGTACTTCAAAGAGGCATCATTCCTATTGATATAGTATCTTCTTCCCCAGTAACTTTCCCAATATCTGTTTTGCTCTCTTTGACAATGAGACAGACTCCCTACATGTCCACCACATGTGTATCTGATCAGCATTTCCCTGCCCACATCTCCAACACTCTGGGGATGGATACCACTCTTCCTGATGAATCCTTACAAGAGTTTGATACCATCTATGTAATGTCTTTTGTTATTGGTTCACCAGGGGCCAGCTTCCTTCAATATTGCCATCATGCCTAAAATTCCTTGCAAGAATGATTCTTCTAACTATGTCACACCCTCTTTACTCAATTGTTCCCTCTACTTACCAAAACCTGTTCATGTACCAGCTCCCCCAGCTGCCTATGAATAATCCAAATGTTCTCCTTTTTACCTTAATCCATTTCTTATCAAAAGCTAAACCTACATTATAATTCTCTGGTTTCCCTCTGTATTCCTCTACTTCTGGTTACTTTGTTTATTAGCTCTAGTATTCACTGATGCATTATACATTCTCTTCTCTGTAAATGAAATATCTCATTTAAGACTGAAAAGCATAGCCATCCAGCTGACCATTAACTTCTTAGATCCCGCAATTTTTTCTAATGCCTTCCCAGACTAGTTTCCTTGCCTCTAACTGATTAGAACAACTCCACCACAGATCCATGATATTTCTGTCCATTTATCTGTGACCTGCAATATTTTAGCAACTTATGAACCACCTTGTCAGTGTCACTCTGTATTTCTCATTGTCTTACAACTGGTGGACAGGATCTTCTTGTTCCTGAAAAAAATAGACAGTGGAGTCTATCCATACACAAATAAGTTTGGAAGACCAAAGCACCCATCATTTTTGTTAAGAAAGCTCTTCTGCCTGTCAATTTGAGGTATTTCTGCATCTCATGAAAATGCCTGTTAGCTTTTCACATTTTAGTATAAATTTTGAGAGAGATACATTTGGATGGTGCCCCAGTAGAAAATTAATTTTAAGGAGAGGGAACATCTTTACAGCTTGTTGTTTATGGATGAAATGAAGCTTCTGGTTATACTGTTCAGCTGGTTTTGTTTGTATAACCTTTTAAATAGGCTTTGTATTGCTCTGTATCAGTTTTTCCATGCTCAGAGTAATACAAATCCCCAAATATATACATACCATAGTCCATAACCATCAGAAGAAGAGAGGCATTGCTGTAATTTAATTTCTCCAAAATATTTCTTTAAGGGAAGAATAACTTATTTCAGCATGTTTAGGAATAGCCGTGAGTAATGCATTACCTCCTTTACTGTGTTGTTAATGGCCCAGCACTCTCAACAGGATATTAATCCAAAACATGCCATCATCTGCCTACCATGTGGTTAAAAACATAGCTTAATTAGCAAGTATAATTCCCATTCCAATGTTTCCTTGGTGTAAAATAGTGTCTATAATAAAGGCCACCAGACAAATAAATGAGGGGAAAGTAGACACCCTTGTCTTGTACCAAACTCAATCTCAATTGGTTGTGAAAGAACTGGTTTTAAGAAATCTGCACATAGGCAGTTATATATATATATATATATATATATATATATATATATATATATATATATATATATATATATATATATATATATATATATATATATATATATATATATATGTGTGTGTGTGTGTGTGTGTGTGTGTGTGTGTGTGTGTGTTTATGTGTGTAGTAATTTACAATACTGTATGAACTTGGAGGGGAAGTTCATATTTTCCATACATGCCCAGATAAAGTTCCAATGTATAGAACCAAAGGCCTTATTAAAATCTGCTAGAACTGAAGTTCCATTCAGAGGTAACCTTTCCCACATTTTTGCTGCCTGCTGCCATGTACTTCTAGCAACAAACCAGAGCTCCACATATGTAATTGGCCCGTCTCTTGTACCCCCCACACCCAACATCTTGCCTCCTGCCACTATCTCTTCTTAAGTCTTGAGATTGTTTTATACCAATGCTGCAACAACCTCCAATTCCCTATTCTACTCACACATATTGCTATTTCCCCATAATTCTAGCCACATTTCTTCTGCAAATGACATATCAGTAACCCCAATGATCTCTCTGCCTGTATATCTCTCTCTAAGAAACTCATTTCCATAGGATTCTATAAATACTATCCATTTGACCCTTGATTCCTTCACGCCAGTGTTTCCCTCCTCCCATTCTCCCTCTCCTCTCACTTGCCTTCACCTCTGCCCTTTCTTCTGGCATTTCTTATCTCTTGCAACGACCTTCCTGTACAGTAACCAGTATCATCTAGCTACATCAAATTTCTGTTTTATCTCTTTAAAATCTAGGAGTTTGGCACCTTGTCCCTCCCTCTTTCCTCAATCTCCCAATCCTGACTTTCCTACCTCCACATCATACTGTTAACCTCCCTTGGTGGGCCCTTCTGTAAACAATACTCACAATGTCATCTCTCTGTTCTCTAATATATCTACCATCCTAACCACATCTGACCAAACCTTTTTACTTCTGTCCTTTACTACACATTCAAAGACTATCTTGCATTCATCTAAACTCCCTTCCCCCACCTCATTCATTTTAAGCTCTTTTGTTCATTACCTCTAATCATTTGCATTAAATTTATTGCTGTTACATGCCTTCTGAAGTAAGGAATAACTTAGCCCTCCAACTCCTTTGCTCTCGGTCCTTCTTTTAACAGTGTTAACCTAGTCCTCCCAGACAGCACTGTCACAAAAGTATTTCACTCTCTCCTATCACCAAACATTTTGAGGAACCATTAATGTGCATGGCCATGTAAATTACCAGAGGTAATATCATACACCTCAGTTCTTCCACCATACCATTCAGTGACAATATCCTGCCACACCACCTTTCTAAAAATGTCCTTACTTATTCACTCAAATCCCAGAAATTTCTATCTCTAGTTTCATGTACTACTTGCATTACATGTAACTAAATACTTCTCCACATCCTAAACCCATGGTAACCCTACATCCCTCCTTACCACTTTCACCAGAACCACCAATTTCTGTGAATGAAAACAAAGGCACAAATCCTTCCCAAATCCTTTAAATAGAGCCAGTATTTCAGGTGGGGGTCTTCACATCCTCCAATAAGCACATACAGTCATCTCCCCCTCCATACCCTCCTCCCAATTTCCACATATTTTGTAAGCCAGTGCTTCTATTACTACCAAAAATTGCCCTAGAAAGAGTAAATGGCCTTACCTCATTCCCCATCCCAATGTGCCTTTCTCAGTGTTACCTCCATTGATCAAAATGTATATCCACTGCAGTTTATGTAGCGCCATTACTCTATTAAGCCATCTTCCTGGATCTACTACTTGTTTTAATATTGTAAACATAATCTTCAAACTTATATAATCAAATAGTTTTTGGATATCCATCAGCACAATTCCTTCTTATCCCTTACCTTCTCTCTTAGGCCACACAATGAAACTCAGGCAGATTCTTCATTAATCTGCAGAATATCTCCTTTTTATAAAGTCTACTTGAAATTTCCCAATAATCTCTATAAATAACTTTTCTAAAACTGCTGTTAAAATCCTTACAAACAGCTTACTATTCACATTACATAATAATATTAACCCTAATACCATCACTGTATGCTCATACATTGATTCATGCATCCCCCTTCTTTCATTACCTCATGTAACACACCTGATAAATTTTCCTTAAGTTATATACAGACTCAGTAACAAAACTCTACTGAATACTCATCTTGGACTTTGGCCTTTCTTCAAGTATCTTACACATCCCTGCCACCAAAAAAACTTGAAATTGTTAGAATGACATTCTGTGTTGCAAAACAGTTAAATGAAGTTATGCCAAAGGATATATTCTCGCATGCATGTAACTAGGCAGCATGTAGAAAAATGCTCACGTAACATTCAGTTGCAAATTTGAAGCTAGCTAATTTAAAAATTCATTGACAAGATGAACAATAAAAGTAAGTGGAATGAGAAAATCTTGTTGCAAGGCTGAAAATAAGAGACAAACAAGCATACATCTATGGCAGCGCATTTCTTACACATGTTGTATAAAAGTCCCCATTTCAAATCTGGTTATATATGTGTGAATCACATAGTCATCCTAGATTACCAGAAATATTCACTTACATTATTCAATTTAAGGAATATTATCATTTGCATTATTTAGTTTAGCATAACTGCTATTCAGATTCCAGTTTTAAATACAATCACTTCTAGCAATTCCACTTCCTCATGAAGCACATCTCTATGCCAGACATACGCTTTTTAAAATGTCAGTCCTTTCTGTTGAGGTAATGCAAAAAATGGGATAATATTCTTAACAAACACTGACATACTGACTGTGAATCTGCTGTTAATGGACTCTTGAAATATGTGCTCTCCAAGAGAAGTTAGACCATTTCTTTGTTAGGTACTGGAAAAGTAATTTCATGCTTCACTGGCATCTTTATATTTGAAGTATTTTATTTATTGCAGTAGGATCAAGAAGTTCATATATTTTGAAATGAAAAATGTCATAGTTTCACAATATTCAGATAGGAAACTGACATAGACACATTCATGTTCTAGAAAGTTTCTTGAAATTTGTATGTTCCTTAATTAGGATGAGTTCCTTTCATGTCTGGAAGCTGTAAAGAAAGTCTGAGTTTAAATAAATCAACTGGCTGTCTAATGGACCACAACAAGTAATGAGAATGAAGGTGCAGTTTTAAAAGAAAACAGCTTTACTGACACATTTAGACACATTCAGTTGAAATGAACCTGATAGCATGAAGTGCAGTTACTTAGACTGTATCTCACCATAACTAAAGTATCTGAAAGAATAGGCAATGCTCTACAGATGTGAGCATTCTTATGACAGTGCTACAGTTATAATGGAAAGTTGCTGGACTAGAAAAACAGAATTGCCAAGTTAACAATTGCAAAACAGGCTGAAAAAAACAGAAAAAGTAAGAATTCAACAACCATGACATGTAGGAAGGATCAAACTACATAAGTTTTCATTATCTTTTCTAATGTGATACTTTACAGATTAGTTTTAATAATTATGTTGCTTGTTCTCTCAACCACCTTATACCTTCGTAGGTCACTTCCATGCTTTTTTGAATATCATTTCAAGTCATCTAGTGTCGTATACCTGAGGCACTGACGTTCATGGTTGTAGATCTCTTGTTCCTACATATCTCCTGCTCTGACTATTACCTGTTGGGCTTTATTTTTTTGAGGCACTTGTTTGTTTTTGTAGCTTATCTGACAGTATTTCTTAGGAAGGGCACATTACAGTCTGTTACTCCAATTTGTACAAGTCTTGACCTGTTTTGTGTAGTGAGTCACCATATCTTTCAACTTCTTGGCTCACGAATTACCCATAAAGTCAAAAATAATGTGTGAAATGTGTGTGGGGAGGGGAGACAAAGGGACAAAATCAGGAGAAAATTAAATATTGCTGTTATAAACTTAGAAAGTTGCTAGAATAACAAGTTTGCATTAATATGAATTTTCTGACGATGATGCTCAAATGTCTGTTATTATTTAGTGACTGCAGTACTCATTGATTTGACAGAAAACCACAAATTTTGTGAGGAACAAACCCAAAACATGAGGCAAATACCTGAATTCTGTGAAGTTTGGAGAGTTGAGATGTGTGTGTGTGTGTGTGTGTGTGTGTGTGTGTGTGTGTGTGTGTGTGTGTGTGTGTGTGTGTGTGCGTGTGTGCGTGTGTGTGTGTGTGTGTGTGTGTGTGTGTGTTTGTGTGTGTATGTGTGTTCCATCCCAGCCCACACATGAGTATGATGTGTACATCTGTATAATATCTGTTTAGGGTTATCAGCTGCACTGTGTGCATATCGTAGTTCTGTCCTCTTAACTTTCATGTGATCCTTTTTCCTTTCAAATATTTTTCTTAAATAATCACCATATTTCTCTTAAAACATTGCCAACATTTCTGTAAAGTAAGCCAGTACAGAGAGTATTTAAACAAATCTCTTTGGTTTACAAAGATGTAGAATAATTGTCCTCAGTAGCATGAAGCCTGACATCACATAAGTCATTCTACTGATGGCATGCCGAGTTTTTCAAATCACATAAACACATCATTTTAACTGTTGATGGCATATCAACATCTATATAAGTCAACACTTTGTATATATTACACAATTTGTAAATGGGCAAACATGTGCCATAACCATTTTACTATTTCTTTACATTTTGACCTGAAGTGCCCGATACCTGGAACTATTGTGAAAAGGGTCATAGCTCAAATGAATCTCTTAAGTTAACACAATTAAATAAAGAAGGAAAGACATGCATAAATAAATATTGTCTTCGTTCTCTCTGTTATTTTTCCATTCTAGTAAGCAGCATTATGACTTAGTGAAAATAGCTGTGCTTTACAGGTCCAGGGATTAAGCCTGAATTCTGGCTACTGTCTCTCTGAAGATGTGCATGTTCCCACCACAACTGTATGGGCTTTCAGATCAAGGTCCTTCAGTATCTTTCCACATCTCAGAAATGACTGGTTGATTAGCTAAACTAACTTATCCATATACAGATTGCATTTAATCTTGCCCTTATAGCCTAAATTGTTACTAAAATAGTCTGATAAGGACAGGTTAGTTTGCCAAGTTAACAAATATGAATAAGTACTAACAAACTGACACCCCAACTAACTAATAACTAACTAAACAAAATCAAACAAACACATTCCGGATAAGATTCAGACATAGAAAGAAACTGTAAATTATACAAGATATAATTTAGTTGAATTGATGAAAGGATTCTGCAAAAAAGTGTATTTGTGAAACACTGCTGCTGCAAACTGCATCAAGATTCAGCGAGGTTCCATAGTGTGTCTGAACTAAACAATGTTACAGTAACAGGAAATGGCATAATGTGCATGGATTGTTGCTAAGCTGAGGGCAGTTGTAAACAGTGTAGACAAATAATTTAGCATGCTAAAAGGTGATGCAGAACTCAAAATTCAGTAGAAAACCACAAATGATATATACACTGGCAGTGGCAATTTCAAGGAATTGGTGAGTGTGGATGCTGCACACCCAGTGAGGTTGTATCAGTGCCATATCTACCATGCTAAAGAGAAGACTACACCAATCAAGAAGAACTTGGTCCTAGACACCATCTCTGGCATATCATATGGGCTTTACAGTGACCGCAATACCTGGCTGTCTTACCCACTTAACTCTATTAGTCACCAAACTTAGAACTCTGCAGCCTAGTAACAAGAACATCCAGCTGCTCAGAAAGTGGTGTGATACTGTCTGTGGCATCTGCCATTTGTACCTCACAGGGACAGACTATGTGATTCGTCTAACCTGCATGTCACCATGACTTTAGCACAGCTGTACATTCCATAATTGAGGATATAACAGAAGAGCAAAAATACTTTAACATTATCAGTCACGTGCTGTAACACCCTCACAACAGCAGTTAAGCAGACTGTCTCGACACTCTACAGCCTAAACAATAAAATATGTATAATCAGCTTCCATGTGATACATTTGGCATATCCCAGGCATCTGTGGCAAGGTTACTGAAAACACTTGTTACACTCATGTTGCTCAAGGAGTAGTTTTATTTATAAAGATGAGAATAGTAGAAGGAAGTACGGAAGATGTGGTATTCCTTTTTGAAGGCTGACTAATTGGAAAATCAAAGTATGAATTTTCATGAAAAAGTGTCTCTTTCACGAGTCATTTTAAAGCCATGCTAGGGACTTAAAACATGGCTATTTGTAAAGGGTGATTTTATTTATTTTACTATTGACCAGGTAGGTGGGCTGGGCTATTGACCCTTTTCAGCCAGGACCTGAGCTCGATATTAAAGAGCAAATGTACAATTTTCTAAACAGAAAAGACTGAGCAATGCAACACAAATGAAAAACAGAATGAAGCAATTTGTAGGTACACTTGGGCACAGATTTTATACAAAGGATGTATATACAGCCAAGCATCAATATTAAACAATAAAACAATTATAAAGTGAAACAATGTTACCATTTATGATGCTGATGCATCAGTTCACTGTCAGTTACTGAGGTAGTTAGTCATTGTCGCTGAAGCACTTGCTGCTGGAGTTATTCATGGGATGACTTCTTAGCGATTTGTAAAGTTTTTTAGAATGGATACTGCCTTAATTTCAGCAGTTACGTGGTTCCAGGAGGCTGGACCTAGTTGCAAAAATGTTTTTTTTTCTACAATTTATCTTTTGAAGGGTCATTTGGCAAGAGTAATCGCAGTTGCCTGACTAATTCTAAGAGAGTAAGTTTGTCACCTGCAAGGTCATTTGCTTCTTAGTGGTGGAAGTAGCCAAGTTTTAGAATTTTGAAGAGGATATGGTTTAACAGATAAATAGTTCTGTCAGTATTTGGTAACCATATGAGACCACTAATAAGGTTATAGTGGTATGCTTGAGGAGTTGCCAGAAGTGCAATGTAAAACCTTTGTTTTATGTAATCTGAATCCTGTGAAGGCACTGTAGGGGATTGCAGTGATAGCAAAGGAAGACCAAACTTGAATTTGGATAGAATATGTTTTTTAGCAATAGCAGCCTTGGCTGTGAGGGAGAAGAGATGAAAAATACTGTTACAGAGGATGACGTGAGAGATAATCTTGTCTGTGATACTGTTAGTCTGGGTTAAGAGGGTGACAGATTGGACTAGCATTAGAACTAAGTATCTGCATTCAGAGACAGTTGGTACTGGCTATAGTAAGAGATCATTCACCTTATTCAAACTGCTCCCACACATTATGCAAAGGTTTCCTCCTCCTCGATTGCTAGAGGTCACTTTTCCACCCCATTTGATGCTCACTATGCACATAACTAGAATGAATGTCATTATTAGTACCTTGATATATCTCTAAACTAAATCTACTGAGCATTAACTTGGTGTTTAATAACATTTCTAGGCAGGGTCAGCTTTTAGCTTCTAAGTTGCAATGTTTACGATGATGATACTGATAAAGTGTTTTGACATTGTTTCTTACATGCAAACTGTGTAGCACTGCATGGCATGTAATTTGTGTAACCTTTAGACTATTTAGTTCTTACTTCTAGGAAGTCTGTATCCCGGTAACACTTTATTGTTGAACCTGTCAACTGTGTGATTATCCCCTCGTCATTAGAAATGTTATTACTAATTATGAGGCATTTCAGCTGATTACTTGTCTGACACTGTTACATTATCTGACTACATGCATGCTTATGCTCCTGTTTGACTTGTGAGCTGAACATGACTGAAAAGGGTTCATGCAAGATCAACATATTTATCTAATTATCAGAACAGAAATACAATTTATGGGCAGCTGTTTAGAGATGCAGTGCTGTGAACGGTATCACAGGGTATTTGTGACACTGTAATGTATATGATGACATCAGCATACTCCTCTGAAAGTCTGTGAACATTTTGCAGAGTACAGAATATAGTGTTTCCTTATGTGGACTGCCCTGAAGCAGTTCCATTCTCAGCATCACAGTAACCTGATGGCATGCATCACAAGGAAGATCCCCGCTACAGCTGGCAAATGCAAATTTTAATTATGGTAATAAGGATTCATTCTTATAGAATTTAGCTATGAGAACCAACTGACTTTTCTTTATTTTATATAGAAATGTTTAAAAGTTGTCAAGTTTATGATAGTTTAGAAAACATATCCTGGATGGTGCATGCTTTGGTAAAAGTATACATTTTCAATACCACAAAACTAGGTATTCAACTACATAAATAGCCATAAACTATATGACGCAGCTTTTTCTAGTTCAATTCCAGTACAGCTCATTGCAGAAATTAATTTAAGTGCTACTACACTGCACATCACATATGCCTTTCTGCAGTCTTAATAATCCATTTATCATTGAATTATTTTTATTGCTCCTCACCTTTCCTCAGTATCTGCCATCAATCATGTCCTAGTGCCCCGTCCCACATTCTGAAGTCATGACAGACAAAAGGAAAGGACATTCCAGCATGGTGACATGCTAATGATAAGGATGCTTTTTGCTGGCCTGCTCTTTACCTTCACCCTCATGAATTGTATGCAGTGATGTCAGCGTGGTTCCTCTGCACCTATGTCCATACATGAAACATATACTGCAGATGATCTGCAGGATCTCTATCATTTTATCAGCGATACAATCCCTCCTGTTTTTTTTTTTTGTTTTTTTTTTTTTGGTAACCAGGTAAGCACCTTTCTTTTCAGGGCAGCCTGGGATTAGTGCCTGGTTAAATGACTTGGTCAGAATCAAAAATAAGAAAAGGGAAGTTAAGAAAATTGAACTCTATACCGCAGGATGAAATAATGTTAACATCTTATAATGTTAAATCTCTCTGCTGACTGCCAGTCCAATGCACTACAAACTGCAAGACAGGCAGGAAGAAATATGCACCCCCTACATGGAAAAAGAGCTGACAAGAGCTGTTTATTTATCTTTCTTTCATGCATCTGAACTAGTAAAGGCACTTAGCTTAAAAGAGCCATACATGGGATAACAGTCTCAGGCACCATTGTATAGCTTCATAAGTCTGAAAAACAAGCTTATGGATAACTGTTCAATGAGAAACATGGCTGCAGCTACACCATGAAAGAATTTGTTATCATTCACATCTTCATAAGCACTATTTGTAAAGGTATGTATGTAGTTATTTTATTTATTGACATTTGATTACCAGAAATGTCTGTCTGGGTAGGAGCCCTTTTTCAGCAGAGGCCTGGGGAGAAAAGCTCCGAAGTATTATAAAACATTTTAAGAAGAATAATTTTAAAGTCTTTAAAGATAATACCAAAAAACAAATAGTTTAAATAATTATACCAAATTAGAGATAATATGAAAACATTGGTTAAGACAAGATACAAGTTATATGACAATAATTTAATAGTTACAGAAATTTTAGCCAGTTTATAGAGAAATTAAAGGTAAGTTAGTATAATAAAAACAGGAAATGCAATACAAAGTGAGAGAAAAACAGACATGGTATATTTAGAGAAAGGCAAGGGACAGAAATTGATAGACGTAAGGAAGTGAGTGAAGAAGGGAGAGTAAGGAGATGTAAGGTATGAATAAATATTTGTTCACATTTACAAATATACCCCAGGATTCAGCAAGCTCTGCACAGTGTGCAGGAATAGTGCAAGAGCTGCTGCACACAATATGGACGGCGAGTGATCCAGGAACAAGCTCCCGGGACGTGCACGAGCGCTCCTACACTATTCCTGCACGGACACCACTGCTATATGCTAATTACCCCATTTGCAGGTGAAAAACATGCAAATGAGGTGAATTAGTGATCCAGGAAGCATGCAGGGGTCTGTGCAGGAATAGTGTAACCTGCAGAAATGTATTTGGTTACTAACCGAATACATTTCTGCAAATTACAAAACGGAGGCATGACATCTCCAAAGAAAGCATGTATTCAATGGAGTAGGCATGCCAATGGCTAAATATATGGCCATTGGCATAATAAATAGCTGCAAGATTATAAAAAATAACTGTTATTTTTTTTGGCCGATTTCGTCCATTTAAGCGTAGGGCAGCGGTGCGCAAACGGGATCGGACTGAATATAAGAAAAAAAGTTGGAAATAGGCTTTTACACGCAAATCAGAATTTTGCCATGATAATCAATGGCATACATAAGACAACAATACCAGGGAGTAGGGGTTGCTAAGGGGGAAGGCTGAGTGTGAGTGTGGTAACTATGAATTAGCATTCTGTTTTATGCAAATGAGGGGACTGATACTGAATCACAGATTTCCTCTCAGTGTTAGTTTGCACCCAGCCGTGTAGGTGCAGCAATACAACAGTGCAAGTATAAGAGCTGAATGACATAAGGGAGTGTGTCATGCTTGTTATAAGCTCATTGGAGCTCTGTGGCTCATGTTTGCCCTTAACGAAGCACAGCTAAGGAAGGGGGTATGTCAGATGTTCCTGAGCACTGTATACATAGCCTAAACAGGTGTACACCGAGTTTTAAACAAACAAAAAAAAACAGAGGAAATAGCAGCTCTGTTCACATCTGAGCACTGAGTATGCTTGGCGCATCTCTGGGCTTAAACGGGAAGCCAATGGGAAGGGAAAACAGCAGTAGGAAGGCAATCAAGGACAACTAGCATAGCTAGCAGGTGGAATGTAGCAGAATCAGCCAAATACACATGCAGCAGCTCAACACACTACTATAAACTATGTAAACACCTTTCAGACTGGTTTGTGAGGAAACAGCAGTAGGAAGACAATCAAGGAGAACTAGCATAGCTGACAGGTGAAATATAACAGAATCAGCCAATTACACATGAAACAGCTTAGCACACTACTATAAACTATGCAAACACCTTCCAGTCTTGTTTTTCCCACAAACTCTACACCACCAGTGTACACAAACGGGGAAATTTTACCTGACAAAACTAACAAAATTTTAGGGACTGCAGTCGCTCTCATACATCAATATGTGCAAGAGACTGAGGGTGGTGAGGATGTGAATGCTGATGACCAACCCACAGTGAGGAGAAGGAGAAGACTGTACAGACCCAGGGTAACCTACCAGGGGCTACATGAGCTGGAGATAGTGGAGAGCTATAGGGTGGACAGGGACATTCTAGAGCAAATTGCTGAGCTGTGACGGCCATGCCTCACACACAGAACCAACAGGGGGGAACTCATCCCAGTGGATACCAAGGTATGTGTAGGCTTAAGAATACTAGCCACAGGTACATTCCAAAGGCCAACTGGGATATCATGGGGATCTTACAGGCATCAGCATCCAGTGTACTCCACCAGTTCCTGGATGCTATGTCAGCACATGCCGGTGAGCACATATATTTCCTCAACACCTGTGAGACGTTGACCAGCAATATGTGTCTCTTCCACCAAATAGTGGAATACCCTGAGGTAATGGGTGCTATAGACTGCATGCACACACACATGAAAGCACCACCTGGAGAGTGAGGTAGGGTCTAGACAAACCGCAAGGGCTTCCCCTCCATCAACTGCCAGGTCATGTGGAATGCCCAGGGTATTATCTTGAATGTGTGTGCTGGCAGCCGTGGAAGCTGTCACGACTCCCACATCTGGCATATGGCACAGCTGTACCAGTCATTTACCAGTGGGGATATCCCATATGGCCACCTAGTGGGGGATGCTGGTTACACACTGGAACTGTGGCTGATGACACCCCTCAGAAATGTGCACACACCCAAACAGGAAATCCATAATGAGGCACACGCACAAAGCAGAATCATAATAGAGCGTGTGTTTGGGAATCTCAAGTCACGGTTCCGCTGCCTGGACATATCCGGTGGAGCATTGCAGTACTCTCCAGCTACATGTACACAAATGTTCATAGTATGTGCCATGCTACACAATATGATCCTGCGGAAACAGCTGCAGCAGGAACAGCATGGGGCAAGGCCACACAGCCTCCCACCATTGCCAAGGCCATCACAGGCACAGTGTGACTCGGAGGAGAAACTACCTGAGCCTGCCCATGTAGGCAAAAGGAGGCATGCCCAGTATACCCAGGCCTTGGCAAAGAGACATTACATAGCACATACATTGACATGGTAGGAGGCCCAGAGAATGACACCTCTCTCTGACTCACACATACAGTAAATGTGATGCCAAACATGACCCTACCTGTGCTTTACCATGTATAGGGAGTGTACTATGTGCATTCAACATAGTCAGCCCTCCAGCACCATCCTCAATACTGGCACAGACATAAGGTAAGTCAGTTTTCCTATCAATTGCTGAATGGAGTAATATGTTCTGATAGTTGTATCTATGGCATGGCTGTGAGCATGCAAGGGAATCGGGTGGCTGAATGGGATGGCAGCAGATAGTGGACACATATATGGGCAGCATGAAATCCATAGCAAATACTGCTGTCAACATACTAGGTAGTACTAGATAAGGTGACAAATCCCACTGCAGTACATGTCATGGCCCAAATGTGTGTCTACAGGACACACACACATGCTTGTCAGTGTGGCTCATATACCCACCACCAGCTTCAGCCAGCAGGGCAGGTGAAGATGACCATAAAGAAAGGCTGATCTAAGGCCTCCAACTGATGGCAATGGTTAACAGCCCCACTCCAGACCTACACAGACAGACTGCAACAGGGCTGGCAATTGTATTTCAGTTCTGAAGGGTAAGTAGTCTAAAGCTGAAATGTAGGTCAATAAAACCTAAGATCTGTACTCTACTGATATGCCTCCAGTCTGCATGATAGGTCAGAATACAAAATGAAATGGAAGCCGACAGAGTACCTGAAATACCAGTACAGTCATAGCAAATGTTTAAAGTCGTCAGGTGCCCCCCCCCCCAATCCCATGTAGAAATGCAGTAACATGTAAGTGTGAGGTGTAATAACAGTGGAGCACAGATTTCCTGAGCTGGCCCAATCTGCAGGATAGATTGTTGCATGTGTACAATATGCAGGGGTTCATGTGTTAGGTTGTCATATGTTCAATATTGTGTGAAGGTGGTTAGCTTGTAGGCATGGAGGGCTGTGTGTTGGTGGCCTATGGGCAGTACTGTGGATGACAGGGCCATGTTCTGACAACTGCAGTGCCAACCACAATGCTTCTCAGCAATACCCATGTCAGCAGTCTTCCATACTCACTATCCAGATGTCAATATCTGTCACTGTCTGAAAGACGGACATACCGTGAATGCGGGCACATACATACACACAGTACACAGGTGGAAGTACCCTAGACAGAGTACATAAAATGTAACTGTCAACTGCACACACCTTTGGAACTGTACATACAGGTTAGCAGCACATTAGTTGTATGTGTAGTATGGAATACTGATATATTCTGGTCAATCACTGGCAGACCACAAAAGGCACAGTTATGAAGTAATGAGAAAATGCCTATGTCCCCACACAAGGCAGCATAAGGGGAATGTCCCAGGTATATCTGTGAGTCAGCTGAAAGTAGCTTCCATATCACACATGCACTCAGCTCACCCCACCATCAGCCACAGGTTTATCACAGGTCATATCCTTGCTGTTGGGAATGAGTACAGTATGACCCCACTTCTGTATGGGAATACCTACAGAATGCAGCATGCTGAAGAGGTGTCCTATGCAGGTGTGTCCCTAGCTGTAAGCAGCACCCTGCATGCGTCTGGACCAATGGGTCAATATGTACAGGAACTATTGCCATTAACACCTTGCACACTTACCCTGTCATCCCAGGGGAATCCACTGGCTTGCAGCCTGGGAATGTAGGAATGAAAGAATGCACTGGCCTGCTACAGATGGCCTGCATTACTACCAAATGGCCTACAGTCCTCTGTCAAAAGCCTGTGCCTCACCCGTAGTGCCAATGTATGGTATACCATGGGGTCCCAAATAAACTAACACAGCCAACAGAACACAAATGCATGGCCATATTGACAAATCCCAGTAGCATGCCCCCCATGTCCTACTACATGAACTGGGGGCCAATCCATAAATACTGCTGGGATGAAGGGCCAACTATAGGGATACTTCCCAGATATCCACTTGCATAATGTTAGCACGAGGATAGAATAACAGATTGGGGGGGGTGTAGATACATGGACGTCATGGAGTGTGTGAAGTCTGAAACTCTGATGTGTGCACATACTACCCCTGCCTGCAAACCCAGTAATGGGTGGCTACAAACCTGCTCGTAAACCACAATGTGAAGGGGAACTGACCAGATATATGAGCCCTGCCTTTGGGTAACCTGGGTGAATCTGTACAGCTAAGAGGTATGGCCACAGCAGGATATGGCCATTCTGTTAAGTTGATATATGTACAACAAGGGGATCCTCAGCCACCATACTACCAAGGTGCTGGACCATTTACACAAACCCATCAGCAAGTGTCTGTAGCTACCCCTCCAGAATGGCAGGAGTGTGCAAGAATGTGTAGGCTGTGGACCACAATACTGGACTCAGCTTCATTCATCTTGTATTTCCCAGTAAATAACTGTGAGCAAATAATTTATATCTGTCAGCAGTAGATGACATAATACATCACAGTGTAAAGCAGTACATATGTCTGAATATCTCTGCTAACACCAACCATGCAACACAAGCAGCATAGACAGCAATAGTTACAGTATCCCCCTGTTGCCCATTGTGACTCCATATTGTCAGGAGGGTTACCACCTGTCCCACTTTGCGACGGACAGACCCTCTTTGAGCAGTCGTGTCCTGTGAAAAAAACTAAAAAAATGACAAATGTCCTGAGATTTTATTGCAAAAAATATTTCATAAGTTTTTTTAATAGTTGCATAAAAGTTATTTTTCATATAAAACACCTAAATGTTATAGGAAATATCATAAGCAACTCAAATGCTGCAAGAATAAGCTTTTATTTTGGCAAACAAGTGAAGTTCTGTCCTTTGCACTGGCTGAGGGTATGTTTTGTCCTGCAAAATCTCGCATTTCTTCACAAAATGTCCCACTTTGGGCATTTGAAAAGGTGGCAACCCTAGCCTATCTACAGATATCCTGCAGAAACAGGTTGCTATCTGTAGGTTGAGAACACCAAACCTGGACTGGAGTACAACCCTACCTGGAATGGATTCACACACTCAATACAGAAGGTCATACTGGGCATGCTCCTACACTTAGAGAAATGAAGCCCATGTCTGACCACACAGTGGACTATACATATCTGTCATTTCCAGATGTCTGTGCACACACACCAATTTGTACACCATTTATGCTTCACACACACATTGGATGGGAATACTCACACATATCCAAGGCCAACACACTATAATATGTCAAACATATACACAGAGAGATGTGGGGGACAGACAGTGACAGATAAAATTCCATTATAAGGACTGTCCCACCCAGTACACATCCAACTGGCCGATGTTGCATGATGTGCAGATGTCAGTCACTGTAAACATTCCTTTTGATAACCCTCAGCCCTATTGTGACTGTGGTGCTTGTGATAACTCTGTAACACAATAGCAAAAAACAGTATTCATGTAGCATTTGTATACTCAGATCTGTCAAATGTAAAGTTGTGTGTGACTGAGAGTGTGTGTGTGTGTGTGTGTGTGTGTGTGTGTGTGTGTGTGTGTGTGTGTGTGTGTGTGTGTGTGTGTGTGTGTGTGTGTGTGTGTGTGTGTGTTTCCAGAGGAATGATTGATGGCCCATTCACACACACTGCACTTCCCATTGCCCAAGATACCACTCCTGCTGATGTCAATCACCTTGAAATAACCCTTTGGCCAAATCTCAGTCCTATAAATTCCATGGTGCTTGCAATAACTGCATAGTACCATAGTGTAGCAAACCAGTTAGGTTGGAGTTGTAATCCTGGTCCTGACAACTGTGAGAGTGTGTGAGTCTTTGTTGACACCTGCTTTTGTGGTCATTCACACTTACTGCACTTACCTCACCCCTCCTTTGGGCACTGCAGCTGATGTCACTCACCTTCAAAGATGCCTTTGGAGAGTTCTCCAGCATATAGCTGTCGTGGCACTTGCAATAACTGTGTAATGCCATAGTGTAGCAAACTGGTTCGGTAGTAATTCTAATCCTGATCCTGACAACTGTGAAAATGTGTGTGTTTGTGTGTGAGAGTGTATGAATCTTTGTTGACACCCCCTTTTGTGGTCATTCACACTTAATGCACTTACCTCACCCCTCCTTTGAGCACTGCAGCTAATGTCATTCACCTTCAAAGATGCCTTTGGACAGCTCTCGAACATATAACTGCTGTGGCACTTGCAATAATTGCGTAATACCATAGTGTAGCAAACTAGTTACATAGGAGTACCAATCCTGGTTCTGGTGACTGTGAAAATGTTTGTGTGTGTGTGTGTGTGTGTGTGTGTGTGTGTGTGTGTGTGTGTGTGTGTGTGTGTGTGTGTGTGTCTTTGTTGACACCTGCTTTTGTGGTCATTCACACTTACTGCACTTCCTTCACCCCTCCTTTGAGCACTGCAGCTGATGTCACTCACCTTCAAAGATGCCTTTGTACAGCTCTCCAACATATAACTGCTTTGGTGCTTGCGATAACTGCGTAATACCATAGTGTAGCAAACTAGTTAGGTAGGAGTTCTAACCCTGGTCCTGGCAACTGTGAAAATGTATGTTTGTGTGTGACAGTGAGTGAGTCTTTGATGATATCTGCTTTTGTGGTCATTCACACTTACTGCACTTCCTTCACCCCTCCTTTGAGCACTGCAGCTGATGTCACTCACCTTCAAAGATACCTTTGGACAGCTTTCCAATATATAATCGCTGTGGTGTTTGTGATATCTGCGTAACACTATAGTACCAATACATAACTAGGTAGGGGTTTGAAATTCAGTACTGGAAAGTGTGTGTGTGTGTGTGTGTGTGTGTGTGTGTGTGTGTGTGTGTGTGTGTGTGTCATCCATATCCTGGGTGGGTGTTGGTGTGATTGTGCAAATAACAGGATCCATTGCAGGGTAGATTTTGCTACATTTTCATATTGAGGACCCATATGTCTCAATGTCACATTACAAGGCAACAGTTGTCAAACACCATAGAGGTTGTTGTAGACAATACACAGACATATATTTATATATAGGCAACCATTATATTACCCAGATACCTCTCTCTACCTACAGATCATACACAAACACACTTGGCTCTTTCTCTCTTCCTGTCTTTCTTTCCCTCTGTCTCTCTCTCACCACCTCTCTGGTAGATGGGGAAAAATGAATCTGTTTTGCATAGGCAGTAGCTTGACTTTGGTAGGTAATGCTCATGATCAGCTGATGGCCTGTGCATGAATTGGAGTCCTCCACTTCCTAATTGCATGTGGAACACCTGTGGTATTATTCCTATAGCCAATTGCATGGAAACACACCCCTATAAGTAAGCAGTGTAAGTGGGTGTTGGTCCTTTACTCCCTCACTGTGAGCAGGACTTCATGTGGGTGTGTGACAAACAGCAGCACAGAGGGTAGTTGGAAATACCTCTTACAATAAACACTGTGGAGACAGGCCAAAAAAACTGGAGGGGGATGTTTCAGACATGGGGATAGAATGTAAGTATTGCTGTTCTACATTTGAAGTAATGTTGGTTTAACAGGGTTTGTGTGGATATAGCTGTTCTGCATTATTTAAAGTCTGGCATGAAAGTGTTATGTGGTTGAGAAAACTCTCACCTGCAGGGCTATCTGCAGACTGGCCAGAGTTTGGAGCCTGAGATTTGGTTTGTTACTCATACATTTTCTGTCTTTATAAATGCAGTAGCATATGCTGATTATTGTCCTTAGGAAATGGTAACATCCATTTGTGTTACTGACTTCATATCCCTCAGAAGAGATATGTCACAACAAACCCTGCTACACCAGCAATGTTCTCAGTTTATAACTGCAATATGTCAATATTGGCCCAGTGTTTCTGCCTCTGTCCCCCAAGTCTGTCACCCTTTGTTCATATGTCATGCAGTAAGAGGTGGATATGTACAGTATACTATTTTTTAATGACATAATTCCTGATATCAAGCCGGTGATATATCAGACTCCCAGACACGTAATGTAAAGGAGGCCTAATAGTTGTGGACAAAACCTGGATATTCTGTGGTAGTCTGTACAGTAGTGAGGTTTGTGTACTTATGGTGATTGTTGACAAGAGTGTCTGTATTATGTAGCAGTGTATTTTGATCATGTTATTTGGCCTGTGTACAGATTGGGGTAGATGTCAGTGTTCTTGGTCCTGTTCTATCTGACAGTGCATGCTGCTCCAGTTTCTGATACCCTGTCAGTCTATATGTTTGTAGGGCCAGACTAAGACATGTCCCATACCACAGTCAGGTGTCAGACTACACTGTGAATTGGGCCAGTATATGTAGGGTTAGTGTGTGAGTGGCAAACATGATGATGACTTTTGTTCAACCAGGCCATCAATTGTACTATTATTTAGGCTTACCATTATGTGACTGCGACTGAGTTGAGATTGGTGGGTATGCACTTTCACACTGGTGTCTTTTACCCCATGCTTCCAACCAAGAACAGAGAAGCACTTGCAATAACTAATAATAACTCCAAAAAAGTGCCTGAAACTGTGGAAACACCAAAACTTCCAATATGTAATGAAAAATAAAACCACACAGGAATTTAAGTCACGATAACACTGTATTAACGCACTTAAAACTGATATACCATACACGCGTTTTCGTCCTTACACATAGGACTTCATCAGACAAACACATTCAGTTTAATCACATTTAAATACAAACTTGAGTAAAATTAATTGTTTTAATTAACCAATAAACATTCTCTTGTATAATTTAAATGAACCAACCGAAATATCTAAAACATGAATATTCATGCCCTCTTCCTAAAGTGCAAAGTTGCATATAAATTCTTAAAAATACGAAAGTGTTTAATGTTTTCATTGAGAACTGTCATGAAATTTAATTTTATACAAATTTAATAAATACCATTATAAACATTTAAAAAATACTTTAAATAAATATACTTTAAAAAACTTTAAAAGCATTCAAATATCCTATATAGGAACTGGCAATGTAGCTATAGTGTGTTGTCTCCCTCTAGTGTCCATGTATATACCCTACAATTTGTTAGCTCTTATTTTCAACAAAGGGGAAATTGTTAAAAAATCATTGATTCCTGGTTTTGTATTTGAATCCAAATTTATCTGCCACCAAAGCTCCCTACTTTCCAATATTTCCTCCCAAAGGCCCCCTCTTATGTCTGGTTTGATTTGGTCCAGAACAAAGAGCTCTTCAGCTCCTTCTACTCTGTCCACCGATCTCTTGCTTCCGGATATGAGGTTCACGCATAGAGGCGTAAGCAAATCAATTAATTCGGAAAGCTGCCCAATCAGCCTCCTGGAATGTCCAGCTTCCTCTTGCCCTTCGATACTCATATTTAGAAAGGTGCACCACGTCCCGACTCGTACACACCTCCAACCAAGAACAGAGAAGCACTTGCAATAACTAATAATAACTCCAAAAAAGTGCCTGAAACTGTGGAAACACCAAAACTTCCAATATGTAACGAAAAATAAAACCACATTTATTTAAAGTATTTTTTAAATGTTTATAATGGTATTTATTAAATTTGTATAAAATTAAATTTCATGACAGTTCTCAATGAAAACATTAAACACTTTCGTATTTTTAAGAATTTATATGCAACTTTGCACTTTAGGAAGAGGGCATGAATATTCATGTTTTAGATATTTCAGTTGGTTCATTTAAATTATACAAGAGAATGTTTATTGGTTAATTAAAACAATTTTACTCAAGTTTGTATTTAAATGTGATTAAACTGAATGTGTTTGTCTGATGAAGTCCTACGTGTAAGGGCCAGCAGCGTGTATGGTATATCAGTTTTAAGTGCGTTAATACAGTGTTATCGTGACTTAAATTCCTGTGTGGTTTTATTTTTCGTTACATATTGGAAGTTTTGGTGTTTCCACAGTTTCAGGCACTTTTTTGGAGTTATTATTTTACCCCATGCTGTTACATGCCTGTAGTGCCTGTTATATTTGCAATTACATGTGTATTCCCCCTAGGTAAATTGGGTTAGTGTTGTGGCAGTCTACCTGTAACGTAGACAGTGCTTGCTGACATGCCTAGCAGTGCAGTGTATTTACCCTAGTGTGATGCTATGTCCAGATATTTGTCAGATGTACTCTTTTCAGGCTACCATACGTGTTGTGTATTTCTGACAAAGCAGTGGCCTTGTGTGAAGATGTCTGTCACTAACTAGTGTGAAGTATGTGGTTTGGGATCTCTGCTTCTCCATTTAATATGTGTTAGGACAAACAGGAGGGTGTGAATGCATCAACTGTGTGAGCTTATCTACTCCAGTATTTGTGATATATCCCCATTTTCATGGCTCTAAACATCTCCTTTGTCAGGTTTGTTCTACATTTCTTGCACTAAAGCATTCTGTGTATACCTCCTGACTGACCAGATTGTTTCAGACTGTCCATGTTTATTGCTCATATTGTTTCTGTATTCCATAGGATCATTACTGTGATTTGTGTGGTACTTCACTATGATGCTTTTATGATGTCTGTCAGTAACTGATGGTATACATGTCACTTTCAGAAGAGCCTTCCTTCACAACATGTATGTTGACGCAACCCCTGTCACTGCAGCAACATTCTACATTTATAACTGCAATACATACATTACGTTCCCTTGCACTAACAGGTTGAGCGTTATAGTGCTGAGGTATGACTCCACTACATGTAATGGTGCAATGGGCCTATGTTATTTATGTATATATATATATATATATATATATATATATATATATATATATATATATATATATATATATATATATAATGAACTTCGTGACAATAACAGCATTCAAAAAATAGTAAATTACACCAACAACTCTTGTAGAACTTTAGCGCTTTCGTCTTATTTATTATCAAGACTTCTTCAGAAAGACATGTTTCATGGTCTTATTTATTATCAAGACTTCTTCAGAAAGACATGTCAAGACGAAAGCGCTAAAGTTCTACAAGAGTTGTTGGTGTGATTTACTATTTTTTGAATGCTGTTATTGTCACAAAGTTAATTTCTTAGTTAAAATTTCTTCTCTTCGTTCAATTTTTTTTTGAGTACGGTTAATTTTAGTTATATTTATATATATATATATATATATATATATATATATATATATATATGTATGCATATATGCATATATATATATATATATATATATATATATATATATATATATATATATTATATAAAATATATATAATATATATACATATATTCATACATAAATCATCCAAAGCTAATTTTGAGAAAAAAATAGCTAAGGACTCTAAAGACAACCATAAGGCATTCTTTAGCTATGTCAGAAACCTAGGAGGAAACTCCCAGATATGCTCAGAATTAGTTCAAAATGATGTGAAGATTACTGATCCTACAGACATTGCCAACATACTGGCTGACAGGTTCAGTGCAAATTTCTCCCTCCCCTAAAGGAGATATATCTATACCAAATGATTGTACCTGCCCAAACATCTCTAACGAGCAGGTGAGAACTGCTCTCCAAGGCAAAGAACACAGCATCCATGCGACCTGATGGTGTCCCCGGCTGTGTGCATGAACTCAACGAGGAATTAAACCCACAGTTAGGACAGCTGTTTAATCTTAGTCTCACCTCCGGATACGCACTCCAGGAGTGGCACAGCGACTGTGGTCCCACTCCACAAAGGTGCCTCCACCAACCCTGGAAATTACCGTCCCATTAGCTTGACAAGCCTTATCTGCAAAGCCATGGAGAGGATCATAATGGATCTCATAAATAAAGACATAGGGAACTTGCAGACTTTGGATCCAACCCAGTTTGGCTTTGTCAAAGGCAGATCATGCCTTCTAAACTTGGTTGACTTTTTGAAACAGTCACCAAGGCCATTGTGAGGAAAGGCAGTCCATACAGCCTACCTAGACCTGGCGAAGGCTTTTGATACAATACCTCACTTGGGTATCATTGAAAAACTCATCAACTTAAATGTAAACCCATACATTACAAGATGGGTTGCAAACTGGCTGAGTGACAGAACCCACAGGGTCAGAGTTGCTGGCGCCATGTCAGACTCAAAGCTTGTCACAAGTGGTGCCCCACAGGGCTCAGTCCTGGGCCCACTCTAGTTTGGCATCTACTTTTCTGAAGTACAAGCAAACACAGGAGGGTTATGGCTGACAAAGTTTGCAGATGACTGCAAACTGGGCGCCGTAGTTGAAAACACATCCGACACAGATATCCTTCAGAAGGGTCTCACAGAAATGGATAACTGGTGCCAGAGCCATGGCCTAAAGTTAAATGCCAAGAAATGCATAGTCATACCCTTCGGAAAAATAAGGTTACCCCTAGCTACCATATAGGTGGCAATCCCCTGAACACAGAAGAAGTTATTAGGGACCTGGGAACCCAGGTTGACAGTAGCCTTTCATTTGACACTCATATTGCTAAAGTAGTTAGGAAGACCTTCTACATTGCCCACCTTATCATGAAGGATTCACATCTAGATCAAGGGAAAGTCATAGTCTCCTATACTCATCACTCATCAGACCAATGATCGAGTACAATGCCCCATTCGGAATGTATCTGACCCGACACTTGCAGCAGCTGGAGAGGCCACAAAAGTTCCTCACCAAAAGGATAAAGAGTCTCAAAATCTGTCTTATGCTGCCCGACTGAAAGAACTCCAGTTATATTCAGTTGCTTACCGCTTGCTCAGAGGTGACCTATGCCTGACATACAAGGCCATGTCAAACCCAGATTTGATGAACATGCTTCATCTCAAAAAATCTAGATCCCTCAGAGCCACAAGGGTGGGAGACTTAAACCTCGACACGGTTATTAATAGGACGTGCTGGAGGGATAGATTCATCACCCAAAGACTCCCTATGCTGTGGAACAAAATCCCAGTTTATGTGAGGCAGAGCACCTCGCTGGCCTTGTTCAAGAGGAATCTTGACCAATGGATGGGAGATCGCAGATACACCCCAGGGGTTACCTCAGTGTCACTGCTCGACAGAGGCACAGCAAAACAATGGGTATAGTTTCTCCAAACTAAAGGGGTGGCGTAAGCCACAAAACTATGGGCTTATAAATGCCCTCGGGCAGATAGCCTAGTATGAACCTATGAACCTATGAATCAGTACTAGCAAAAAACTACGATCACTCATAAAATCATCCAAGTCCAACTTTGAGAGAAAAATCGCAAAAGACACAAAAGACAATCACAAGGCCTTCTTTAGCTATGTTAGAAACCTGGGTGGAAACTCCCAGATATGCTCAGAGTTAGTCCAAAATGACACAAAATACACTGAACCCACTGACATTGCCAACATTCTGGCAGACAGGTTCAGTGCAAATTCCAAAAGGAGAAATAACTATCCCAGCAGAGTGTAGCCTCCTAACATCTCAGATGCCCAGGTGAGAGCCGCCCTCTCTAAAGCTAAAAACACAGCATCAATGGGACGATGGTGTCCCGGCTGTGTGCTACATGAACTCAAGAGGAACTAAACCCACACATAAGGCTGCTGTTTAATCTTAGCCTTACTACAGGATACGTACCCAAAGAGTGGCGTATGGCAACAGTGGTCCCACTTCACAAAGGTGGTGCTTCACGGACCCTGAAATTACCGCCCCATAAGCTTGACGAGCCTGGTCTGCAAAGCTATGGAGAGGACCATTATGGAACTCATAAACAAAGACATTGGGGACCTACAGACATTGGAACCTACCCAATTTGGCTTTGTCAAGGGCAGATCCTGCCTTTTGAACTTGGTCGACGTTTTTGAAACAGTCACTAAGGCCATTGATGAGGGTAAGGCAGTTCACACAGCCTACCTTGACCTTGCAAAAGCCTTTGACACAATACCCCACTCGGGCATCATAGACAAACTCACCAGCTTAAATGTAAACCCATATGTCACAAGATGGGTTGCAAACTGGCTCAAGGACAGAACCCACAGGGTCAGAGTTGCTGGAGCTACGTCAGACTCTAAGCCAGTCACAAGTGGTGTCCCACAGGGCTCAGTCCTGGGACCCCTCTTGTTCGGCATTTATTTTTCCGAGGTACAGGCAAACATAGGAGGATTGTGGCTGACAAAGTTTGCAGATGACTGCAAACTGGGCGCCATAATTGATACTCCAGCGGACACAAACATCCTTCAGAGAGGCCTCATAGAAATGGATAATTGGTGCCAGAGCCATGGCCTTAAGCTGAACGCCAAAAAATGTATAGTCATACCCTTTGGGAAAAACAAGGTACCGACAAATTACCACATAGGCGGTAATCCATTCCATTAAGTACGAAAGAGGTAATCAGGGACCTAGGGACCCAGGTTGACAGTAACCTCTCATTTGACACTCACAATGCCAAAGTGGTTAGGAAGACCTTCTATATTGCCCACCTTATCATGAAGGGTTTCACATCTAGATCAAGAGAGGTCATTGTGCCCCTGTACTCTTCTCTTATCAGGCCAGTGATTGAGTACAATGTCCCATTTGGGATGTATCTCACCCGACACCTGCAGCAGTTGGAAAGACCCCAAAAGTTCCTCACCAAAAGGATAAAGGGTCTTAAACATATGTCATATGCTGCCCGACTGAAAAAACTCCAGCTCTATTCAGTCGTATACCGCCTACTCAGAGGTGATCTGTGCCTGACGTACAGGGCCATGTCCAATCCTGAATTAATGGACATGCTCCACCTCAGAAAATCCAAATCCATCAGAGCCACGAGAACAAGTGACGTAAACCACAGCACAGAAATAAATAGAACGTGCTGGACGGACAGATTCATAACCCAGAGGCTCCCTACACTCTGGAACAGAATCCCAGTCCATGTTAGGCAGAGCCCCTCACTGACTCTATTCAAGAGAAATCTCGACAAGTGGATGGGAGATCGTAGGTTTACCCCGGGGGTCATCTCTGTGTCACTACTAGACAGAGGCATAGTAAACTAAACCCTAAAAGGGCGTAGTACTCTCATCCTAAGGGGTGGTGTAAGCCACATACACTCTGGCTAGGCTTATAAATGCCCTAGGGCAGATAGCCTAGTACAAACCTATGAACCTATATATATATATATATATATATATATATATATATATATATATATATATATATATATATATATATATATATATAGAGAGAGAGAGAGAGAAATATAGAAATGTATCCATATATAGATATAGATATATAATATATATACATATATTCATACACACATATATATATATATATATATATAGAGAGAGAGAGAGAGAGAAATATAGAAATGTATCCATATATAGATATAGATATAGATATAGATATAGATATAGATATATGTCTGTATGAATATGTATATACATATATCTAGACACACACATATATATATATATATATATATATATATATATATATATATATATATATATATGTATCATATGTATAAACATATAGATATATATCCTTTTATGTGTAAACATGAGTGCTGTGTATACCTTCTCAGATATATCCCACCATATTAATCTATGTGTATATTTACATTTAAGAACATGACTGATTCAACACCTTTTTCATTAAGTACTAAACAATTGTAGTAGTCAGAGCAATTGTTCACTACTATTCAGTATGTGTACTGAATGATATATTTGAAAAACAACATACATCTTCATAGCTCAGATGGTTTAGTGGTTAACTACTGTGACTATAGTGTACAGGGTCCTGGGGTTCAAGACCTGCACTGGCTGTTTATTTTGTTGCTAGGCAGAACAAGGACTGTTGGATATAGAGTGGTTATGGCAGTTTTGAACAGCTTTAAGTTGGTTTACGGGGGGTTGCGAGATGGTAAGCACTGCTAACATATGATTAAACATATAGGCACTTACACAGTGTAGGCTTCGTTTACCAGTGCACAAATCTGCTTAGCATTTACATTTAAGTAATGCTTACACCTGCTAAGAATAGCTCAGCCCTGGTAACCATTGATCACATTCACGTCTGATAAAATAGCAGGGTAATTACATCTTTAATTAGTGTATTTAATTCCATGTACATAACATGCTTCTATGTGCTGTCATTACAGTATCAAGGGGTGTGAGTATACTGTATGGAGCACTTGAGTATACATGGGTAGTGCCACAATCTTTTCTCTTTGTATGTGTTTCATACTTGGGTAGCATCCCAGGTTATATAAAGTCACACATGCATGTATTGTATCATTACACTACCACTTTTAACAGTGCTTTTCCAAGTAAGAGTAGATTGCAGATTGTAGTACTGGAACCATAAACCCCTGCATGCAAAGCTGGACTCTTTGTACTGACTGTCGTGTTCTTGGTGTTTGACCTGCATGTTTTTATGCATCTCCTATTGGATATTGATCTGATATGTTGATATTAACTGTAGACCACTATGTTTTAGGACATCTCATTGAGGACTGCTTTCATGTAGTAATGGCATACCTATCAGTTTCAGATGTCTGTCTGTCAGAATATTTATCCTAATGCATAACCTGTTGGCTAGCTACTTTCTGTCTGTCCTCTGTACAGATGTGCAGATGTCAGGTATTCATCTTGGCTGATTACAGGTAATCTCTGATTGACTGACACTTACATGTTTGCCCAGCTGTCTTATGAATGCCACAGCTAGGAAACCCCACTCTATATGCACCACATGTCATGGATACCTCATACAGACTACCACAGTCAACAGAACATGTTTGGGTACAGGTCCTTAGCCCAGACACTGGCCATGTTATGCAATATATGTTGCATACATGTCAATTGGAGCACTTCACTGGACCTCTGCAAGAGAATACCAGAGGAGTGGATGTTGACTTTAACTGTCACCCTGGAGATCACTCATGTGGTATCAGTTGGTATATGGCCTGCTGACAAATGTCAGGTGGCATGGTAACAGTATACTCACATGCCCAACTCTTGTCATCTGTCCATGGACATTAGGCTGGTACATGCCTAGGAACACCTACACCTATGGACCTCAGTACTGAGAAATATGTGTGTGCATTATTGAGTATAACAGTGTCTGTGTGTTTGTAAACTTGTAGTTGAAAATCCTCTGAGGGCCTTCTCACCCACTACATCCCCCGTTGCTATACTTAGAAATGGCTGCTGCTGTAATTCACATTACACGTACCTTGCTACACTCTTCACCATACGGGCTACCTGGAGCTTCCAGTACCAGCATAACACTGTTCTACAAATGGGTAGATAGGCATGGGCTACCCTCTGAGTCCTGGCAAATGTGGGTATGTGTGTGTTTGTATATGTGTGCAATTGTGTGTGATTGTGCATATTTGTATGAGGCAGCATTCCGAGGCCACATTCTCCAAATACAATAAACCTTGCCATACATTATAAGGGATGGTGATGTTGCTGACATTAGGAGAGCCATGACAAACCCTCACCCTACTATCCCTGTGGCATATGCAATAAATGCATATCCCTGTAGTAGCACTGATTAGATAGACAAGGGTTTGTTTTGTAGTCCTGGTCAATGTGTGATTGTGGGTATGTCAGAGCATTATCATGGTTTTCAGCGAGTACAATATCCAATGTGGGGTGTGGGTGCTGGGTATACTGTTGTTACACCATGGTACCCCCAGTATATGTCCCAAGGTCCGCTGTATGAGGACTGCTGTCACCATCAACCATATAGGTAACTGATTACACTATCCAGCCCAATGATGCATGTGCTGTGTGCAAAAACTCTTTAACAGTATGGACTCACTGGCAAGGTAGTTAGCCCTGCTAAACCCAGGTCTGTCAAATGTGTCTATGACTGTATGTGTTTATCAATGTGTATATGACAGTATGTCATACTATGTATTGTTCATTAATACCCAGTACATCCCCCATTACCATACTGTACAAGGCCTGGTGATGTTCTTCACTTAACAGGAAACTCGGTACACACCTTGGTTCATAGGTTCATAGGTAGGTAGGTTTATAGGTAGGTACTAGGCTATTGGCCCTAGGGCCTATATAAGAATAGCCAAATAGCACCCTGGCTTTTGCCACCCAAGAAAATTATTTTCATGTGCCCCTGTCAAGCAGAGCCACAGAAGTGATCCTCGGGGTGAATTTCCTATCTCCCATCCAATCATCAAGATTTTTCTTGAAGAGTGCTAATGGGGAGCGTTGTTTGATATAGACAGGTAGTTTGTTCCAGAGTATGGGAAGTCTCTGGGACAGGAATCTATCCCTCCAGCATGTTCTGTTTATTGTGGTGACAAGGTTTAGGTCCCTAGAGCATGTAGCTCGGAGGGACTGGGATTTCTTTAAGTGGAGCATGTCCAACATCTCTGGGTTTGACATAGCTTTGTATGTTAGGCAGAGATCGCCTATGAGTAGGCGATATACAACAGAGTAAAGCTGGAGTTTTTTGAGACTGTCTGTGTAAGGCATTTGTTTGAGTCTGGTTATCCTCTTTGTGAGGTATTTCTGTGACCTTTCCAGTTGTTGTAGATGTCTTGTGAGGTGCATACCAAAAGGGGCGTTGTACTCTATAATTGGTCTAATGAGTGAAGAGTAGTGGGGAACAATAACCTATTTTTTCCTGGATGAGAACCCTTTTGTGATGAGGTGTGCCACGTAGAAGGATTTCCTGACTACTGTGGTGATGTGATTATCAAAGGAGAGACTACTGTCTAGCTGTGTCCCAAGGTCTCTTATCACACTTTTGGTGTTACGTAGACTACCGCCTATGTGGAAGTTCATGGGTACAGAGTTTTTACCAAAAGGGATGACAATGCACTTTTTGACGCTGAGCTTGAGGCCATGGCTTTGAAACCAGGCATCTGTCTCAGTGAGGCCCTTTTGTAGGATGTCCACATTGTTAGAAGTTTTGATTATGGCTCCTAGTTTGCAGTCATCTGCAAACTTTGTTAGCCAAAGACCTTCTGTGTTAGCCTGTACTTCAGAGAAGTAGATACCAAACAGGAGAGGACCCAGGACTGAACCCTGTGGTACTCCACTTGTCACTGGTCTAAAGTTGGATTTAGGTTCTGCTACTTTCACAGTGTGGGTTCTGTCAGTGAGCCAGTTGGCAACCCATCTTGTGACATAGGGATTTATACCTAGTTTAGTGAGTTTATCTATAATTCCAGAGTGGGGGATGGTGTTGAAAGCCTTGGAAAGATCTAGATAGGCTATGTGAACCACCTTACCTTCATCTACAGCTTTGGTGAACGCTACAAAGAAGTCTATCAGGTTTAGGAGACATGATCTGCCTTTTACAAACCTGAACTGGGTAGGGTCCAGAGTTCTGAGATTACCAATGTCATTGTTTATAAGTTCCATGATGATATTATCCATAGCATTGCAGACCAGGCTCATCAGGCTAATGGGGCAGTAGTTCCCAGTGTCCGTGGTGGCTCCCCATTTGTGGAGTGGGATAACTGTTGCTGTGCACCATTCAGTGGGCACAAAGCCTGAGGTGAGGCTATGATTGAACATGGGGTGCCAGTTCATTCTGTAGTTCATGTAGAATGCAGCCTGGGATGTTGTCAGGTCCCATGGATGCTGTGTTCTTGGCTTTGGAGAGTGTGTTTTTTTACCTGTGCAGCAGTGATTACAGGAACTTTGCATTCTTCCGGTAGAGATATGGGCCCTTTAGGTGGTGAGAGAGGGGTAAAGTTAGCATTGAACCTATCTGCCAGGATGTTGGTGATATCAGTTGGTTCTGTATATTTAGTGCCATTGTGCTGTAACTCAGAGCAGATCAGAGTGTTGCCATTGAGATTCTTGACATAGCTATAGAATGCTTTGTGGTTGTCTTTAGAATCAGTGGCGATTTTGTTTTCATAACTAGACTTGGAGGATTTTATAAGGGATCTCAGCTTCTTACTGAGGCTGACCACAGAGTTCCTCCAGTCATGGGATTTTACTCTTTTTTGCAACAGTTTCTTTCTTCTGTTGTAGAGTTTGTTTATTGCAGGGGACCACCAGATTAGCTTCCTTTTTTTGTAGGATAGCATCTTTGTTCTGTTAGGGATTGCATGGTCCATGCACTCATGTAAGTGCTTATAAAGTGCATTTGTATAGGATTCAGCAGTCATACCTCTATTGTCCATCAGCATGGGTGTCGTGAAGTTTGCCACTTCTGTCTTAAGAAGCGTGAAGATGGTTTTGGAGAAATGTTTTACGGTGGTTTCCCTAATGGGGGGTGGGGGTGGGATGTGGATGTCTAGGGTGATTTGCTTTTGGTCAGATCTGACCAATGAGGAACTGACCTCTGGTGTGGAACACCAGTTTCCCATGTTGGTAATGACCAGGTCTAGGATATTGCTGCCCCTGGTGGGGGTGTGGATAAGTTGATCCAAGGCATTGGAATTTATGAATTCCAGAAAACGATGACCGGAAGAGTTGGCACATGAGTAGTTTTCCCAGTAAATGGTGGGGTAGTTGAAATCACCCATTATCCTAAAAGCTCTGTGGTGTGTGCAATTAAGGCCAAACACATTAGTAGCAATAAGTACCTAGGTAGGGGGTTTACTCTCAGTGTTGCAAAGTAAGTGTGTGTGTATGTGAAGGGATCTACTTCAGTCTGCAGAAATTATATGTCCCAGTAGATTATTTGTCTGAAAACGAACTGGCAAAAGGTAACATTTCAAAGGAATCGTCTCATGGAAATTCATTCCATCAAAACTAGTAGTGGATATGTAAATGCCCTCTTCCCCACTGTACAATTGTACAGTGAAACGGGAGTTGGTATATATATAGTTGGGTGTGGTTGTTGTGGGCACAGCCACCCACATTGGGGTTATTGTTGTGCGTATCCCCCCACTTATTCTGCTGTTATGCTGTACAGTTTATGTTAACTGGTTAAATATTTCTTAATCACACTATGTGTGGTAGCATTGGGGTTATTGTTGTGCGTATCCCCCCACTTATTCTGCTGTTATACTGTACAGTTTATGTTAACAGGTTAAATATTTCTTAATCACACTATGTGCGGTTCTATGCCACCACACACCCTCCAAAGTGGGGAGCTGTGCCACCCACACATGCACACTGATGTTTGCCAACTCCAGGATTGCACTACATTGGGGAAGAGGACATATACCCTGCCAGTACCATCGTCAATGACATTAAACTGGCAGACTGATTATTTACTGATGTGATGTTTTGGCTATTTGGTCTTGGTGGAATTACATAGGCCAAAATGAGTTCACTGCAAAATTAAGTACATCCATGTGTACAGTATTCTCTTTGTATTGCATCAACACCAAAGCCTCTGTGTGTGTGTGTGTGTGTGTGTGTGTGTGTGTGTGTGTGTGTGTGTGTGTGTGTGTGTGTGTGTGTGTGTGTGTGTGTGTGTTATTCACAAACATTTGGTGTGTGCCACCCAGTACACTTACCATTGTCCACTGTAAAAGAGCTGCTGACATCAGCCTCCATGCACTCACCTGTATGCACCCTGCAGACCTGTCAGCCATGTGGCACATGCAGTAACTGTTATACAGACCTGCAACTTGTGTTCAGGTGTACCCAGGATATGACACAGTCAATGTGTCACCACAGTGCCATACCCCTTGTAGGAAAGGACAGCAGACCAACATCCTGCTGACACATAGACACCTACAACACAAACAGAATACATTATGGAGACCACTATCAGTCAGTGTTAATAACAGCTATAATGCATCATGGCTGGACAGCTACACACCCTGACATGTAAGCATTAAACATTCCAGCTGAAAACACATTAAACAGCATTGCATTTCTAAACCTTAGTACATTCACCCTGTGCATCAGAACCATATTAGCATGTCCCTGCATCGATGGTATGGATGATAGGGATGTGGCACAGGTATCATCATATGCACAGCGTGTGTGGTGGGTTTGCCAGAAGCCTAAGCTGAACTGTTTGGTTGACATCATGTGTGTGTGTTAGGGGGTTCTTTAACAACTGGGCTGTGCAGATGTGGGGTGTGTAGGTATGGAGGTTCCCTAACTGTGTTGGTGATGTGTGTGTATGTATGCACACAGTTCTGCCATGTGGCTGCCCTATATGGGAGTTTGTTGGACAGCTGCAGACTGTACATGGCAGGGTGTACAGTTTACCGTCTCTGGCCCCAAACATGGGAACTGTGCCTGCCAGGGGGTTCCACAGGCACTACCAGGTAGAAGCCCAGATATGATACTCTCCCCTGATGATGACAATTGTCCACTGGATCCATATCCCTGTTGGGACCAGCCAGGACCATGTGCACATGGCCTGGTGCATTGTGGTGTGGTCAGCACCCACCTCCTGCAGTGCTGGTGCTAGTACTGCCACTACTGGAGCGGCTGTGAGTAGTTGCACATCCATGTAGATCTCCACTTGTTGGTGTTGCTGACCTATGTCCACGTGAATAATGCCCTGCTCCCACCACATGCTCCAACACAGACACCACACGGTTGAGGATTCCCACCATCTCACCCAATTGTCTATCCAGGACCTCTGCAAAATAATGGTGGGCACCTGCAAGATAACGGATGTTGTCAAGTACAACAGAATGAGTAGCCCTCTGGAGGCTCAGACCCTGTCTGGTATAATGTTCCATACATGCCTGTGCCTCCATGATGGCACAAAACATGAGTCTGGTGACATCTGCTATGGCACTTCTGCCAGGAGCATGATGGCCAGCAGCCCTCTTGCCAGCATCCCTGTACATCTGCCTATGTGGTACCTCACCGGTCATCCGGCTATGGATGCTGTGTGCAGACACACTTGCCATAGTCCCCACGCTGTCCTGTCCCATGCCACCACCCACCAACTGTCCCTCATCTATGGCCACTGGTGATGGGGGTATGTATGGGCATTGTGACTGTGTGCAGAGATGGGGTGGATAAAATCGGGATGTCAATCAATGGCACAGCATCAGCCCCTGACAGCCCTGCCTGTGCTTCACCATACCTATCAGCTTTGTCAGAGTTTGTATGGATACTAACATCAGTTTGCCTGCAGGAGGGACCCTGACGCACCTCGCCACATGTGAGAGGAAAACAAAAAATGTAATTAAGACCTGTACATTATTGCTTACCTCTACACTCACACACACACACACACACACACACACACACACACACACACACACACACACACACACACACACACACACACACACACAGGTTAGGTGGCACAAAGCTCATTCACAGACCTCTCATTACCCAACAGTCAACATGCATGACATATGGCATTAAACAAGATGCACTGCAGCTATACTCAATCCTTGTTACCAACATTATACATCCCAGTGATGCATAAGTTGCATTAGTAGGTGATACTGCTTCCCCTGGAACACACTGCACCCATGTACACAGTATTGCTGTGCACCTGTACAGCACCCTGTGATGTACTGTGCGCCACACCTCACAAGTGTACACACCATTGCTGAATGTGTATATGTGTGGCAGTTATGTTTGCTCTGTTGCTCAAAGCTCCTATGTGTTTGTCTGACACATACCTGGGATGATATGAGGATTGATGTCAATAGTTATTGCCTGACCTCTGATTTCTAGATCTCATCATCAGCAGTGCATGTATGAGCAATAAACTCCAATTACACTGACAGCCATCAAAGCTTTAATGTGGATATAAGGAGTGTACACATCCTTGTTGACATGCCAGCCTCTTCCATGATATGCAATGGAGTCACAATACTGCATATGTTAACATTACACACACTTGATATGTGACATATAACCTGTACAATCACATGCAGTATCAAACAAATGTGTTAGTCATGCAGATGCTGAATGAGATGCATACAATATGTGGGTTGCATAAGTGTGCACACCCTGAACACAATGGTTTGTTGCAGCACCTGTTAACTACAGCAGTCACTATTCCAGGAAGGGTATACTAGTATGGCCCCTCCTCACTTGCCATTATTTGGTCACTCCACCCTACAAATGTCCCCAAACTCTGCCAGATTGCAAGTTCAGCTCAAGTGCACAGCCCTTGGAGGTCATGCAGTGCCTTCACTATTGCTGTGGAGTCAGGGTTATGTCTGGCACAATTCATGACCTTGACTGTGTTCAGATACAGCCATTCCTGAGGAGCTTTGGGTTTATTTATTTTATTTTTATTTATTTAACATTTGTTAACAGGGAAAGTCTGACTTGGAACAAAGCCAATTTTCTAAGGAGGCCTGGGGAGAAAGGCTCCAGATGCATGTCTTTGTAGTGTGGGAGGAACACAGGGAGGACATGTAGACTCTGCACAGAAGGCACCCCAGCCTAGAATTGAACCGGAGAACCTCTTGCTGTGAGACAACAACTCTACCACTGCACCACTGCTCTGTCCAATGGATGTATGCTTCAGTTCACTGTTGTGTTTCAGGATGACACCCCTCCCCAGCCTCAGTCTTATTGCAGATTCTTGACAACTATGGGCCACACAAGAGTGTTATTTTGAAGTGTTCCAAATTCAGAATGCCATGTCTACCAGCCTAATTCTTGCTAATGAACAGAAAACCTAAAGGTGTACACTGGCACCAGTGAGGTAAAAATGGGGATGGTGGGCCTGAGGTGGAGTGAGGTGCTGCTTGTGCACCACATGTATCTTTATTAATGCTGTTAGAAGGTTTCAGCCTTGGTCTCTGAACACCATTACACATTGTAACACATGCCTTTGGGATACTTGATATTATGCATATCCTACCTGTAGAGATCCCTGGATGATGTTTCCTGTGGAACATGTCTTCCATCTGATTACCCTAACCCATAGGTCACACATATGCAGATTCCAGGTGATTGTTGATACAGGTACTGCACAAGCAGTACTTGATAGACATTCCTGCAAGTCCCTCAGTGTTGCTGCATGTTCCTGGGCAGCCGCTGTGACCAGTTTGCAACATGTGTTGTCATCTGTCTTGGATGGGCATCTGTTTATGTCCTACATTAATGTTGCCCCATACTTCATACACACATACATGACTGTCTGCACTGTTTGCCATGGTATATGCAATGGTGAGATAAGGCTACTTCTCCCACTCCTGAGTGCTACCTTTCGGATATGAGATCCATTCCATGGTTTGTAAGATGTGTGCAAGCCACGGCTGCCTCTGTTGTACGTTAGTGGGCAAATGTCATGGACATACTTCTTGGACAGCAGACCATCACTTGGTGCGACACTGAGGCCCTGTACTTGATGGAAGGTGTGTACTCAAGAAGAGTGAATGCTGTCAGTACCTCACAAGCTGCTTCCGCAATATGTTATTTGGAGTGTGTGCACACATATGCTTCCAGTGTTTGTTAAGGTAAGTATTCCCCATATTTGTTGTCCTAACATAGGATTCCATATTACACATTCATTGCTCAAGTTAGGATCACATTACAGGTTTTAAAAGGTGTGGAATGCGGTTGTTTAGGTCAGGAACAGTTGCCATTGTAATAGTGGTGTATACACTGTTGTAGCCACTGTATAAGGGTAATGTTTCAGACATGTCCCTACTGTAGGCCATTTTTCCCACCATTATATTCATCTCTGTCCACACATCTTGCACTGACAGGTTCTTAGGTATACTGAAGGACTCTTACATGCCCTTCCGATATGCCACCATGGTGACCACTGTGATGCAGTGCAGTTAACAGGAACAATAAGTGAACATGTATGGCATGCATTATGGGTAGGTGTGTTAAATGTGTGCATGGAAAATACCATGGCTATAACATGGCCGGTGTTTTGGCAAACCTGAACAAAACAACTCCATACTCACCAGCTACAGGCTGCTGCCCCAGTTGTATACCAGAGGGATCTACATAGTTGTGTGAGAGACGTAATGTCAGTAGCCACACCTGTGGAATTGGTACAGGGTGGGAGCAGCATTTCAGTACATCAACAGTACAAATCCAAAATACTAGAGATTATGCACATCTGTTCATTACTACACTGCAACAACAGACTATCTTATCTGACATATGCCTGTAGATACTTTACAGATGAAGATGGATAAGCAACAGTGGTCTACTAATGTGCCCTGGGGCCTTACCTGGATGCTCCTAATCCATTGTGTGGGTGGCACCCACTTCCACAATGCTATCTGCAAGTTGCTGGCTTGGCTGGTGGGTGGGTGCCCCAAGGCTGGCGAGGAGCTCCTCAGCATGTGTCAGTGGGGGCTGGATGGCATGACCCTCACCTGTGGATAGCTGGTCCCTCCTAATCGCAGCAGCATGCTGATGGGTGTGGCAGATAAGGTTGGTGGTCCAATGCTGCACCTGCTCATTAAATACGGTTACGCAGGCCAACATCATTCACCCTGTGGATGAGCTCGTTCCACAGGGTGGTCCTCTCCTGCAGATCATGAGCCCTGCACCCAAATACGATGGCATGATGGAGTAACACAAAATGGATTATTACATAATTTTCTTGTGCTGTGAAAGCAGGGAGGCATTCCCATGACATTGTAACTGGAAGACATAAGCAGGAAAAAAGTCAGATGACCTCATACTGCAAGGATATATAAGTTGTTAATTGACATCTCGCTTCCCACCACCATATCTGCATATCTGCAACAATAATCTAAACACACAAATCAATGGGTAAGTTTACACCAAACCTACTGTTGGGACATATGTCCTATTGTTCAACAAATACTGAAATGTGTTTCTATTAATGTTTCATGTTGAAACACTATCATTGGTGGCCTGTTGCTATCAATGTAACCTGCCTGCCATTGTAATGGCCACTGTGGTTCCATATCTGCATGTGTTCTGTTTGCTATGCAACTGTTCCAAATCTGGTGTTTTGGGCTAATGGGAATATCTATGCATGCTGCTATAACTAATCCTGGATTGTGTTGAATATTACTAACCCACATATGTTCTAAAACTGCAACACCATAGCATGTTTGGGAAGGCCAGTCCCAGCAGACCCACTTCTCCCACCTCATCTGGCCATGGCACCGGGCCACAGTATGTCTGAAAACCACCCCAGGACCTCCTTGTCTGCTGGTCCTGCACCACCTTCGAGTGGAACTGCCTCAGGGAATGGGGCTCATCCCACTCCTTGGAGCAGGCATAGACAGGATCCTGTCACCCAAATTCAGGTATGAGGATTGATGTGTAGCAAGCTCTGAAGGAAGTTTGGAGATCTGCTATGCCAGCTTGAGGGCTGCCTGGTGCAATTAGAGGGTCAGCCTGCCCCTCCTACTCAGCCCCCAGCACAGCCACCACCAGGGCCATGAAGGTGCAGTGGTGACTGCCCATAGGTGGGGACCTCAGTCCCACTGTTTCCATTTAGGGGCTCATGGCCTTCTGATTTACAAACACCCCTCCCCGTCCAAGGTGTTTGCCCCCCCACATGTGTCATATACCACTCCTGTATGCTGTCTTGTCTGTCTTGTCTGTCTTCCAACCCAACCTACCTCCCCAAATATACCTACTATCCTTCCCCAACAACCCACTCTCACCTTAAAAAAAAAAAAAGGCAATCTGTTCCCAAAAAGAAATTTTGCCCCATACGTAACTGGCCATTTTGCACACATGTCCACTGGACACGTAATCTGGTCTAATTGGCTTCAAAACACATTATTGTTGTCCTCACCCCTCTCTCAGGAGGTTGAGTGACCAAATATACCACCAAATTCAGTATATATGCACAGCTGTTGCTGTAGAAAAAATGGACAACTATGGACCTTCCCTACACCCGTCCTGCACATCCCTAGCTACTTTCCCTATTGTCTTTCCCTCTTTGTGCCCCCTTTTTCACCACTTTCCTATCACCCCTTTTTTCTTTTTTTTTTAAAGAAATTAGTGAGGGGGTAAGCGGGAGTAAGCACCTTTAAGTAGTAGTAAGCAGGATTAAGTCTGTTTGCGTGGTGGTAAGCAATGCCTACACAGAGTAAGCAATTTTCCAGCTAACTGTAAGCATATTTAACCGGAAGTTAGCACCGCTTACCATTGCACAAACCCACTTACAATTGCTTAAAAGTGCCTTAATCACTCTGTATCCATTGTTCTGCCCAGCAACAAAATAACCAGCCCTTGCCAGTCTTCCTAATTTCTGTTGCAGATATGTTGGGGGGAGAGAGAGATGTCAATTAACTTATATATCCTTGCAGTACTCACAACTTTAATGATCATTGCTCTACAGGTATTATTACAATACCCTATGACCTTGGTTTGGGCAGTGGTATGTTTGTACACAGTGTATACTTCAACTGTCTTACAGCTAAATTCTACTTGTCTTATCTGGAAGATCTGTGGAGGGAATGTTTGTTAACACTACCTGATTGTTTCTACACATATTCCCAGATTCCTAGTTGCAATTATGCACATACCTCTCAATCTCTTAATGCACAACATCTGGACAAAGCCTGACAACATGGGGGTACAAATAGGGATATATTTTGAATATTGCGCTTATAAACTTGGAGAGTTACTAGAGTAACACAATTTGTTTTAATATACATTTTCTGAAGGATTTCAGGTCTGAAAATCAAATGTATGTCATTATTTAGTGACTACAGTTCTGGGATCATCCCAGTGATTTGCCAGGGAGACAGAGGAACAGGCCTAAAATATGAGCCAATTATCTGGACATTGTGCAAAAATCTGTACAGTTGAGAGGTATGATTACGCATACAGCTTACTACTACCACTCCCAGGATTTGAACCGTGGCTATGTATGCTAAAAATACAACAATTTGAGTTTCATCAGAGTGAGCTATTTAGAAACTGCTGTCTGTTCCTTCAGTGTTTTATGTCTAAGTCTCTCTTGTTTGTATAATCATTGTACTTACAACAGTCTTATACAGACATTCCTAAACATATTTTTTATGTAGCACAGTGTGGGTAACAGTGGTTAACACAACATTACTATTCAGAGACTGCAACACTAAATGCCATACAATACCAGAGTAAACACAACCATTCAGGATTTAAAACGTTATTGCCAGGCAGTTACGGTTTTCTTGAAATATGACCTATATGGGACTATTACTGTCATATTGTCTGATTTATTCAGTACAACCCATACACAGTTTTTATACTGCCAGGTGACATTCTACTACTTTATATTTATTTGGTATGACTACTACAAGCAGGATTGTTACTCACCAGCCTTGCGACACAGGCTTTGCAGCCTGCTAGCATGAGCTTCTTGATTCACAGCCCACTCAGCTGCAGCTGTAAAGGGAATAGAGAAATATTTAGGCATACATATCCATCACATACACAGGCTGGACTTTAGTAAACAGTTATTGATAGGAATACTTACACAGTGCTGGGACATCACCCCTCTGCCTTGCTTCTTGGACCCACTGGTCCAAGACCTCCCTCTTTCTCCACTTCAAGTCGGCATAGTGGTGCCAGACCTGCTCACCAGTCTGAGGGATACCAGTGGCACCTGTGAGATCATGGGCAAGACAGTCCCAGGCTTCCGCTTTATATTTGGAGCCCTGGTACTGGCCCAGCAGCTGTCTCTCATCATGGTTCTTTACCAGGAGTCCTACCATGACCTTGGACTCCTGTATGTCCCAGCACTGTGCCCAAAAGTGCATGCCCTCACCAACTCCTGCCGTACTGCCTACTGTGAGAAGCTGCAACCAGTTATGAGCTATATTCCTGCTTGCAGAGTTCAAATATGGCCGATTTCCTGCCCTTTGCCATGATTGGATGGTTTTGAATATGCTGAGCTAAGCTAAGCTATGAACAAACCTGCTTAGCTAAGATTGGCAGTGCTTAAAGGGGCAGGTTCAACATTGCTTACCAATGGGTAAATCCACTTAGCTGGGCTACTCATTGCTTAGCAGCCATATTTACACATTGCTTACACCTGGTAAGCAGAGCTGTACAATGCTTAGCATTGCTTATTTTTTTATTTTATACACTATCTGCTGTATGGGATTCATTCTTCATTCATTACATATTAGAAATCTGTTTACTGTCCCTGACATCCCCTAATATGCTTTCATTAGCCATTACATTAATTCATGTGTGACTATACTGTATGGGGCACTTGTGTTTATATGGGGGTTTTACAACTTTATTACACTGACACTTCACATCTGGACCTACTACAGTACTCTTGTTAACAAATATATTATTTTGTAGCTAATTATAAAAAAAATGTTTATGTACTGCTTTCACATGTAAAATGCAAAGTGGTTATAGTGGGAATTGAACCGGGAATGGCTGCTTGCAAAGCGTAGGCTCCAGCCACTACACTATTGCAGCACTGTTTATGTTGGATGTCTCTTGCTAGTTAACTTCTTGCTCTGTTGAAGCTGGACTAAATGTAGCTAAGCAACGGGCATACCTATGCAGCTACTCTTAAACTTTATCGGATTTATAAAAAAAATTATTTGTTGTGTTTTTTTCTTTGTACCTTTCAGAATATTCCTGCTAATGCTAAACATGTTATTCTATCAACTTTCTGCTTTGCAGGATGACTGTCCCTTATGGCTTTGTCCAGATTTCTTACCCTGATGGGTTGGGGGTGTTACAAGCATTCTCACTCATTTTGAAATTGCCGAATGGCAATTCTGGAGTGCAGGGGGCATATGTATTGTGAAAGCTTTGCTCTCAGAAACACCCCCTGCACTCACACACAGAACCATGTCTGTTTTACAGCACAGCAGTGTGCCTTCATAAATATGCATGGTGCGCTGCCATGCTGCACAGGAACGGTCCCTGCCATGCAGAAATAACTTATTCCTGCATGGCTGCTTGCTGAATCTTGGGGATAGTTTATCCTGGTGTTGAGCAAGAACAGTCAGCTTTACTTAATTAGTAAGTTACTTAATTAGTTGCTCTCGTTAACAATCAGTGACAGTTAAAATAATTCATTTATTTATTTTAAACCTTTTTAACTGGGAGGGTGGACTAGTCATTAACCTTTTTCAGACACAATGTTGGCCCAAGGCAGGAGAGGCAAAACATATAATAACAAAAGTGCATTTACAATATTAAATATGCACACATAACAGTGAAATGTGTTCACACTATATCACAGTTTAAGAGTACATTTTGCAGTTAATTGCTTGATTTTACTGTGGTTTGTCGAGACAGTTAATGGCTGTGTATAGATAAGGTTCTGTATGCACAGAAGAGGAATGATAATATGGTGGATTGTCAAAGCATTCGCATTATATGAAGACAAACAAGTGGGGGTTTAGCGAATTTTGAATGGCGGCTAAGGCTGGGCTGTTACAGACTTGTATTCATAAAAAGTTTTGGTCAGCAGGAGCTCATCTGTGTATGGCTTTTTTGATACTTCTGTGGGTATAATGGTGCCATGCCAATGTGACATCACTAGAGTTAATATCATGAAAAACATCAGAGACCTTACTAGTGTTTATCAGGTGAGCAAGAGTTGGGCAAAAGTTTAGAATCAGGAGTTTATATTGTGTGACAGAAAAGATAAACACTGCTCTTAGATTGACCGTGTTCTGACAGAAATAAGAAGGTTGTAGTGGCAACCAAAACATATGCACACTCACATCATCCAGTGAAGATATCCAAAAGTTTGTTCAATAAAAAAGTCAAGAAATTAAAATGGTTGATCACTTTTGTATTGTTGTTGAAGTATCAAACTTCATCAGAACAGATACAGTGATCAGTCCAAGATATTTAACCTTTAAGAAGCCTATCGTGACCAGGAAGTTGTAATGACGAGTGATGTATTCTGCAACACTAATTTAGTGACTAATTTTGCTTGGAGTTTTTCAGTTACTAAATGTAGTGTGCACATGAATTTTGGAATACGTATATTTTTGTCAATGGATCACCTCATTTCAGGAGAAAAGGATTGGTTGTATGATAGGAAAGCCTGAGCTGTTAAATCTAATTCTAAGGAATAAATCAGAAGATGGAAGAATGAGATGAAATTAAGGCTGTTCGGTGGGCAGAAGTGATAGACTGCAGGGGATAGTGAAACTGAAGATGGCAAAATAGGATAAAGGAGCTAGAGATGGAGTTGTTGCAGGACCAGACAGAAGTGAATGAAGACAAGCAGGAGTAAACAGAGGAAGAGATGGTTTCCAGGATGGGCAGAATTAAGGAGATTCAAGAGAAACTGAATAAGTCAAATGAGGAATATGTGCTGACAGAAGTGAACAGGGGTGTACACGTGGAGAAATAAAGGGGAAATTGATATGAAGATATTAATATATAAGGTCAAGGAGCATGGGTAACAGAGAATGGTAACCTGATTACACAGAATAAAGATATAAGTCTTTTGAGAAATTTTGCACAACAAGAGATGCATATAGGTTGAAGTTTATAGACTGGTTAGGGACAGTCTAATAGAAGGAGAATAGGAAAAGATGAATAAAGAGGTTAGCATGGAGAAATGGTATTGTCAATTAGATATAAAAAGGGTAAGCCACACAGTGAGAATGTTTTTTAATTGACAATTATAAATTGTTAAGAATTTAGGTATGGGAATATAATGTGAACCTGATCAATAAAACAGGAAAGGATGCAAAGATCCCAGAACTGATGCAACAGGGGGAGATGGTGGTTTTACTGAGGAGGGGGAAAGAAAGGAATGCTAAAATATAGACCGATTTGTTTTACAACAGTGGTATGGCAGCTATGCTGAGTGTACATGCAGTTAGGTTAGATAGCTTATTACCAAAGGAAGTGGGGAAATCAAAGTAGGATTAATGAACAGTAGGTCATCTACAGACCTCTGGAAATTGTGTTAAACTTTGAGAGCTAATGTGAGACAGGAAAGATAAAAGGGTCAGGGGGGGTATGCATGGATAATCAGAAGACTTTGATTCAGTAAATTGGAATTTTATGATGAAGACCTTACAACAAGTACTAGAAGAAAATATTATACAGAGTATTAGAATATTATATAAGCCAAATGTTGAAATTACAGTAAATGGGGACTTAGAGTAGGTAACATTATGCAGGGTAACAAGACAGAGATGTCCACTCCCCCAATCTATTTTTACACAAATCGCAGATAAATTTGCACAGAAAATAAACTAATTGGAATGAAGAGTTAAAGTAGCAGCATAACTTTATTTGCTGATTACTGTATGCCATTACTGGATAATTAAGAAGATATGCTAATTTTAAATGACTAGGAAAGGATTTTGTTTTTTTTTTCTAGTCTTCTGTTTAGACTGTAGGTGTCTTAGTTACTTAGCTGGGTTTTACAGAGGATCATATAAAGCTTCTTCACTTTTTTTTATTTTTCACCAGTGATCCACACATTGATCTAGTTTATATTTTACTAATAATTTATTATAGAAGTTTAGTAAACTATCTAATTTAAAATGTTATCTCCTACAAAATCTAAATACATTGACACTGTTCCTAAGCCTTTTCAAAATTATATGCGCAAAAATTTTCTCTGAAATATGGGACTTCTTGAGATTTTTTTGTCCATTGTTAATAAAATTAAATAAGCCATAATTAATTGTTAGATTGCATAACAAACTTAAAAGCTATCAATGAAGACTGTCTCAGGGTGTATTGTTTGATTATTGCTTTTTATTCCAAGATTGTATACTTTTTCCTCATTTGAAAAAAATGAATTACCCTTAATTATAAGTTAGTACAGAGGATTAGTGAAACCTTCTGTAACTGAAGGATACTTGGTTTGAATCCTTTCACTTCTGTTGCCTCCTTTGTGACTCTGAGCAAGTCACTTAACTAGAGAGCATTCTTTGGTCACACCTGAAAGGGGGTTCTTTTATCCAGTTGCAATTCTCAAATAAATGCATAAAATTAAAAAAAAAAGTATTTATGAGCTCAAATCTGTACCATGACAGAAAAATAAATATAATTTTCTGCATATTATAAAATTAGTTTATTTCATATACATTTATTCCTAACCTGTATTATAGCTCCACTTATCGTTTCCTGATTTAAACCATTAAAAAAAAAGTTTTGATGTTTCCTGCTTACTGAATCTCTCTCTCTCTCTCTCTTTTATTTTATAGCAACTTACCCCGCACAAAATTGAAAAATGTTTTTATAAAAAATTGTAACAAGTCACGTTGGAGATCTGATTCCCAGTTGATGCTATGAATCCTGAAACTACAAAAAAAAGTAAAGAATGAAACTCAATGTTACACTTAAAGCACAGACAAGCCCAGGTTTAGAGGGCTGCACCCTACACTCCTGCTGTTTATATATACTAGCCCCATGATCACTGTACCTCAGAGAAAAGGAAGTGGATCTGGGGAGAGAGCACATGACTAATTAGCATATGCCTCTCCACCATATATGCCTTATTAGCATTCAGCACAGCTACATAGCTAGCCCTTCATGGTGATGCACATTTTTGTGGTGGAAGTCTGTGCTGCACTGTATTAGAGCAGTTGCTGATTCGGGGAAAGGTACGGTGACAAGTACACAGTGGTGCACCTTAATAACCCCCCCCATAATGTTACAAATGGATTGTAGTTTTCATACTATGATCTAGCTACAATTTGCATGCTATGTATTATACAGTTCAGCTACAGAGTTATCATTTTGTATATGGAACTGCCAAAGCAACACAGTATCTATTACTGTGTTTATATGCTGTTTGTTAAGCCTCCTGAGGTGATGTGCATGTCTTTATTTGCATGTATATGCATATTGTAAACATTGGTGAAACACTGTTGTATGTTTTATATGTTTGACAGCTTGTGAGTCTTATAGTGGGCTTCCTTCTATTTTTTTAACATTTTTTTTCATGCTCCCAAGTCATATGCTGCCTCTGTTCTACTTATAGCATCTTAGTCACTATTAGAGGCAAACAAATTTTGAGAGAATATAATGACTGCTTGATCCGCCAGTTCTTTATATTTCCATATGTTGTGAACTAGAGGTGACACCCCAACTAGTGAAATGTACACAATCCTGCCAGTGAAAAAAAAATGTTTTCCTTCAGTCATTAATTAGAGAATATGCTTAGGCTCAGAGCCCTATATGCATGAACAAGGTACTAGCCCAGCATATGAATATGTGCACCTGCCTGGTTCTGCACTACATGTGCACACATATAATCTATGCATGTGTGCATTTCTGGGCACATTCTTCATGTCTATGGGTAACACATATTTTTACTTTTTTTTCAGCTCGGTCATGAACATCTACCTTCCTCCCAAAAATAGCCACACTAGCTATTGGCCTTTCATATTTACCTCTACCAGTATAGCTATGATGTTCCAGTTCTTTAACTGATCGCACATTATCAGCAGCAAATCTGATCACCCTGTTACTTTTTCAGTCGGTCAGTGCTGCATTATGCTGTTTCATAACTGTTGTTCTTTTTGCACTAAGTATGTATCTAGGGAAGAATTGTGTGTGTGTGTGTGTGTGTGTGTGTGTGTGTGTGTGTGTGTGTGTGTGTGTGTGTGTGTGTGTAAATAATTATTTCTTTTATATACATGATACTGATCAGTGCTAATTTTCAACCACAAGCACAGCCACAAGACATATATATGCATGGCCCAGTAGCATGGCATCATGTGCTGCATGTTATTACATCAATATCAATATGTAATGCAAATGTGTCATTTGATCAACACCCATTTGAGTGAGTACAAAGCCTAAAGACCTCCTAGATGAAGTACACATAACACATACCCTCAGCAGCCCAGAATGCACTCTTTCAAAACAACACACACATCAACACATACAGCCACATCTCATGGAGCCTCTACTTCTACATTAGGCAAGCCACCACACAATCCAACATTCTGGTCATTGGAGAATTTATCATCAGACACACTAATGTCCATCTCACCAGAATGAATAAGGAGAAAGTCATGGGCAGCTGCTTATCAGGTGCTAAGATATGCCACATTATGCATGCACTCAGATCAATGGACTACATGTACCAGTATCACTCAGTCATAGTCCATGTGGGTGTAAATGAAGTGAGACGTAATTACCTGGACTATATGAAGAGAGACATCATGGAGCTCTCAGAATATATGTCCCAGGCTAGTGTGAGCCTAGCGTTGAGCAGCATTTTACCTTCTCCAAGGATGATGCCACACTATGAACAAAAAATAAATGACTTTAATAATTGGCTTAGTTTCTAGTTTCATTCTAAGGGGATGCAATATTTGTCAGCATGGAAGGAGATGGCTACAAACAACACTGCTTTGCCAGGGATGGTCTGTACCTCTCCCCTCTAGGCTTTCAAGTATTAGCTAAAACATTGTCTTTCCCCATAGTGCCTTTTTTAGGCAATGCCAAACTGAAAGTACTTCCTACATAGCAAATCAAAACCAAGAAAATTATTATCACTGCTCAATGCTAGGAGTCTAAACAAAAAAGTCCACTCCCTAGAAGCTATCTTCACCCTAGAAAATGTGCGGTCACTGAGACATGATTTAAAGCTGCAGAGAGCACACTGACAGTGCATAATTAAAATGCCTTCCACACATTCAGACCAGCTACTACACAGGCAGAGACTAAAGGTAAAGGTATCTTGATTTACATCAAAATAAAATACCTCAAAGCTGGTCAAACAGGACAATGCACTTGAGCTATTCCATTTTCAAATCACCACTGGCAAAATCCAATACCACCTCCTTGCAAGCTAGAGGTCTCCTTGTATGACCCAGGAATCCCATACCATGTATTTAAACTTAGTGGAGCAACTCACCATCCAATCCAATGCCATATTCATGGGTAACTTTAATTACCCCACTATCAACTGGAAATCCTATACGACACCAAATGTACATGCACAGAGATTCCTGGATTTTGTAAACGTAAACTTCCTGGACCAAATTGTCAATACACCAACCAGCAGTCCAACTATACTAGATCTGGTCCTCACTAATATGGGAGAGTGCTGTACACCCCCCTAGTGTAATGTCTTCCCTGATAAGGCCAGACCACAAAATTGTCTTCTTTGAAGTAAAAATAAAACCTGGAACCTCAGCTAACTCTGTAATATTCATGAACTGCTCTAAGTTCCAGCTATTAAATGATAACCTGGCAAAATTTCAAGCCCCCATAAACCATGAGAACACTGCTTCCTATGCAGAATTGTTCACTGAAACCATATACATGCATGCAAATAGCTGCATAGAGGCAGTTGTACCCACCAGGAAGAAGTACAAAGCTAACTCAAAAAACAAGCCACTCTGATGGAATCACAAAATCAATAGGCTGTATAACAGAAGGCAGAAAATGATGGCAAAAATTAGGAGGTGCAGCCCCCAGCAGGATAAAAACATTCTCATTAAACTAAACAAACAACTCAGAGGACAAATAAAGTCTACCAAAGCCAAATGTGTGGTAAATTTGGCCTCCTAGTCCAAGGACAACCATAAGACATTCTTATGTCTGCAATCTCAAAGGCAATACACAATTGTGTGCAGAGCTCATTGTAAATGGAGTCACTTATACTGAGCCAGAAGATATAGCAAACCTACTGGCTGACAAATTCATCTCCAACTTTAGCATTTTCTCTTCCTCAACCTTTCCTCAGGAAATGCCATCAAATATAACTCCCCCTGCAATCACTAGGGAACAGGTCCTTAATGCTCTCTCTAAGCCCAAGAACACTGCATGAATGGGCCCAGATAATATCCTAGGATGCCTTATAAATAACATGAAACATGACCTATCAAGCCCTCTGGAATTGCTTTTTAACTGTAGCTTCCAAACAGGCTTCATGCCTCATAAATGGAGAACAGCAACAGTCATCCCTCTGCACAAAGATGAGCCATCTACAGACCCTGGAAACCACAGACCCACAATTCTCACTACTCTTATATGCAAAGCAATGGAAAAAATCATAGGTTCATAGGTAGGTACTAGGCTATTGACCCAAGGCCCCAAGCAAGCCTAGCTAGCAAGGTTCCCTGGCTTACACCTCCCATGAAAGTTAATTTCCTCATGGAAATAATGAATAATGATATAGTAAACATCCAGACACTGGTTTCATCAAGGGTAGATCATGCCTACTCAACCTGGTGGACTTCTTTGAGAAGGTCGCCAAAGTAATTGATAAGGGCAAAATGGTTCACACTTTCTACCTTCACCTGGCCAAGGCATTTGACACAATACCCCACTCCGACATTGTTGACAAACTCAATAGGTTAGGTACAAACTCATATGTCAACCGGTGGATAGCCAACTGCCTTACAGACAGGACCCAGGAAGTTAGAATTGGGGAATCTACCTCTACAAAGAGGAGTCCCTCAGGGATCGGTCCTTGGACCACTCCTTTGTGGCATTTACTTCTCCAAAGTCAAGGCCCATGTCAATCGTCTTTGGCTGACTAACTTTGCAGATGATTGCAAATTAGGAGCTGTCACTAAATCCCACACTGACACAGATGTTCTCCAGGAAGGGCTGACACAGTCAAACTACTGGTGTCAGAGCCATGGACTAAAACGAATTGCCAAGAAATGCATAATAGTATCCTTTGGGAAGTCATTCATTCCTGGTAACCATCATATTGACAGTGCACCCCTTTGACCTGACCCAGTAGTTAGGAACTTAGGGACACACATAAAGTAATCTAGCCTTTGACCATCACGTGTCTACAGTAGTGAGGAAATCATTCTGTGTTGCACAACTTATAAAAAAGGGTATGGCATTTAGGTCCAAGGAAGTCATTGTTCCACTGTATTCAGCATTCATCAGACCTATCATTGAGTACAATGCCCCTTTTGTTATGTATTTAACCAGGCATATCCTACAAATGGAATGTCCACAGAGGTTCCTCACTAAAAGAATACAAGGCGCAAATAAAATATCCTATGCAAATTGCCTCAAGGCCCTATCCCTGTACTCTGTCTCCTACAGGCTGTTTTGGGGAGATCTATGCCTGGCATACAGGACATTGTCAGACCCCACTCTGATGGACCTCTTGTATATCCACAAAAAAACACCACCATAATTATCCATTCTAAAGACTTAATCCTTTCCTGTGATATAAATAGGACCTGCTGGAGAGACAGGTATGTATCCCACAGACTACTCCATCTCTGGAACAGGCTCCTCATCCATGTGAAGCAGAGTTACTCCCTAACCCAATTCAAGTGTAACTTGGATAATTGGATGGGGAACAAGAAACTCATCCCTGGTTTGGCACCGATGTCTCTAATGGGCACAGGCAACCTATAAATGGTTCATCTTCCAGGCCCCTGCTTGTAAATATTTCATCTCCCAGACCCCTGCTTGCACTTATCAAGGGTGCCAGAACTTATCAGAGATTTGGGATTCATGGCTAGGCTTAAAAAGGCCCTTGTGGTTGTTAGCCTAGCAAACACCTGTGAACCTATGAACATATAGATCAGTCAAAAAAATTTGGGCAAAACAGTTTTCAGCAAAAATAACATTTTCTTTTTTCTTCATGTTGTGCAACTTTGAAGTAGGTATATATATACATTTGGTGGGATATTGCCCTGCATGAGAAGTGCATTCCCCTGCAAAAATAACTTTCTTCTGAGATTTGCCAAAAGTTCTTTTGGATATTTTTTTTATCAATTGGTACTTGGTCCAAGAGTTGTAAATAGATCAACTTGAAACAATATGTATCAGCATAGCAAAGAAAACAGGGCTTATATATATGTTTGGTGGGATATTGCCCAGCATGAGAAGTGCATCCCCCTGCAAAAATAACTTTCTTCTCAGATTTGCCAAAAGCTGTTTTGGACATTTTTTTTTTATCAATTGGTACTTGGTCCAAGAGTTATAAATAGATCACCTTGAAACAATATGTATCAGCATAGCAGAGAAAACAGGGTCTATATCATATAGTCGAACTGTCATAAGTTCGACTTTGTAAATATCGAACCCGGAACTTCAAAACACAAGAAGTTTGAACGCTCATAACAGCGATTTTTCTCCCAGGCACAAAAAAAAAAAAAAAAAAAACGAACACTTCAAACTCTTTCTAATGTGGGGGGCTTCGCTCCCACATCCCCTACACCCCCCTACTTAATGTTACCAACTCCAAGATTGCAGCACAGTGGAGAAAATAGCAAAGCCGTGGAAACAGCCCACCAATTTTTTTTTCCCTGGGAAAAAATGTGGTGTTCCGCGGCTTCGCTATTTTGAGATTTTGAACTTCCCAGTTCGAAGTTTCGGCATTCGGACAATTCAGCGTTCGGACTTCTGATATAGACCCGAGAAAACAGTATGACCTGTGTCATCATATACATAATCAGCATATGGCGAGCTGGAAACAGTCCATATAGTCGAATGTTAGTAATCTTGAGCATGTACAACATCGACAGAAGTGATCAAAATTGATTTGATCACTTCTGCTGGTATTAAGTCAGTGCAAGATTGTGGTACAGAGAGACCTGGGGGAATTTGCCGTTTCCCCTCTGTACAGTGATCTTGGAGCTGGCGTATATAATTAGCAGTGGGTGCAGGAGGCAAACCAAAAAACATAATTGTTTTGTTTTTTCAGTGTTTTGGCTTTCAATTAGGATAGATGTTTAGCTGTTCGAGATTAGTGTATTTTGATGTTTTGAAGTACAACCAATCAGCTATATGGCTGATATATGTAATGCTTACAGTGCATACCACTGGAGATCTCTTTAGTTCATTTAGCATGCATTACACAAATAATTCTGTTTAACCATATGACATACTCTTCTCACTCGATATTTCATCATTCCAACTTCAAGCTGCTAAGAGGATATATATATATATATATATATATATATATATATATATATATATATATATATATATATATATAGATAGATAAACTTTTTCTCTCTTTTATGTTAAATTGTTTCTATAAGTTGTATACTTATTTGACACTTAGTTGACATTAATGATTGTTGCATTACTGACTGAGATGTATATCATTCATATTAATGGGTTGTCCTCCACTCAAACACATTTTTAGATCTTATTAATTAATTTATTTATTTATTTTCCTTTCATTATGGGGGCATGTTTGTCCAACCTTCAGTGCAGTGGAACTTCCTTACTGCACTGCTCTGTAGTTTCTTCCTCAGTAGTAATATACACCACACTGCGTCACATGTTTGAGCTATTGATTTATTTATTTATTTATGTATTTTGTAAATAAGTTTACCCTGTTGCAGTTTCTATTATATCCATGTTATGTTGCATTTTATTTCATTTTAAAATAATGCACAGCTTATACTTAGCCATTACATATCTTCAAGACTCATATAAATTGTCTTTATATTAATATATATTATTCAAGAAGTTCTTTGTTAGTTGTATACACAAGAAATGTGAATGCTTTACATTTTTCAGTTTTCTTGATGTCAGCAAGTGATGAGGCAGCAGCAGCAGCAGTAAGTGAATTACCTGCCATACTGGAGAATAGCTGCACCTCTCTCCACAGGGATGCAGACGGCACTCTATTTTGTACGAATACCCACACTCTCTCTACCATGGATACAGGTGGCACCCCCCCTGTGTATGAATACCCACAGTCTCTCTACCATGGATACAGGTGGCACCCCCCCTGTGTATGAATACCCATATTCTCTCCACCATGGATACAGATGAGACCCACTGTGTATGAATACTCACAGCTTTCTCCTCCATGGATCCAAATGGCACCCCATTGTGTATGAATACACACAATTCTTTTTACCACAAATACAGATGGCACCCAATTGTGTATGAATACACACATATCTCTCCACTGTGGATATAGATGGCACCACATTGTGTAAGAATACCATAGCTCTCTTCACCATGGATACAGATGGCACTCCATTGTCTATATATACACACAGATCTTCCCACCATGGTTACAGATGGCACCCCCATTGTGTATGAATACTCACATCTCTCTCCACCATGGATATAGATGGCACCACATTGTGTAAGAAAACCACAGCTCTCTCCACCATGGATACAGATGGCACCCCATTGTGTATGATGGGAGCCCAAAGTCAGCTAGCATTAGAACACATTGCTGGGCTTTTCATTTACCAAATGGTCAAAAAATGAAGAATTTTACATAAGACTAGGGATTATGATCATTATTAGGATTGTAAAGGTGAGGCTTAACTTTTCGTGTGGGTACGTAAAGTAAAGAAGAACAACAAATGCAGGGGAAATGCAAGTAAAAGAAGTTCATTTGAAAGAAGTCATGGGAGAAAAAAGACAATTTTCACTTCTCAAAGTCGAAAAATATATACCAGAATCCTGAGGGAAATTATCTGAAAACACTGGATATAAAGGCTTATTTGCAAGAAAATACTGGAACTGCAGCAAGTCAAATAGTAACAGAGATGCAGAGTGAGTAGTGAAAACTGTAAATGACCAAAACACAGTGAAAAATATCACATAAGAAAGTAAATAATATATTTCTCGTGCACAGCGATGAAGAGAAGAAGACCACCAGTGGGAGAGAAAATGTTTTACAACTCAGTAAGTAATTTTATTCTACGTTCACAAAAAAAAAAAAAATAACTATAAAGTACAATTATCAGTAGACAATGACTGGAATTCATAGTCAATATGCTTACAAGTAGTGGCAAACTGAGCTTTTTACTCCTAAGCGCAGTCTTAGCATTTTTCATAGAGGCCAGTTGTGCTTATGTACAATAATAAAATGCAAAAATGGCAATATCCTTGAATGAATTTATGCAAATGAAGGAGTAATGAGATTTAAATCGGAAATGCTATAGAACTTCTTATGCTAATAAGCCCTCTTCTGGCCCATTTGCTCTTCACAGACATTTTTGAAATGTTTCCATATTGTCTGCACAAGTTTTGAAAAAGGTGTAACTGCACCTTTTCTATCTACTTTGTATTCAGTGAAAATGTATGGTGTTGCTCCCAGCCTGTACTTCTCTTTGCCAAACCAGATCCGCTTCTGCTCACTGGTGCTCGCTGGTCAAGAAGATGAAGAATCAGACAGAATTACACATTATAATTTTGATGATCAAGAACAGTGGACAGGGATATTTTAAGAGATTTAATGAGTATGTATGGCCCACACATGGAAACTGAGGGTGATGTGTGGCCTTCCTATACCTTTGGTTTCCTAGGTATGTAGAGCTCTCACTATACATGCCACAGAGACCTTCCAGAGACAGACTGGGGACAGGCTGAGTATATCTGAGCCTTCTACCTTGAGGATATTTCAGCAATTCCTTAATATACTCTTGGCATGTGTGGATTAGTATATCTGTTCCCAGTGTTAGCTCAGGACCATGCCAGAACCACGAGTGCTTTCTATTAGATGGCACATATCCCCGAGGTGCTTGCTGCAATACATTGCACTGATGTTGCCATTATGGCCCTATCAGGACCAAAGGGTGAGAAGTCCTAAAATAAGAATGGCTACCATTCCATCAATTGCTAGGTAGTGTATGATGCATGGTGGTGCATCAACAACTTTTCGGCTCAGAATCCTGGCAGTGCCTATGATTCTCATATCTGGCACACAAGCTCACTCTACTGTCTCTTTCTGCATGGTAGGATACCCAGCGGTCATCTTGTTGGTAAGTGTAAATTTTAATTATTTATTTAGTTATTCTTTGGAAAATGTATTGCTTAGTACTAAACCACATTTTCCTTGTTGTGTCTCTCCATCCCATTTTCATTTTATTTTCTTGTATTTTTCTGGTGATTCAAGCTGTCCACTGGAGCCCTGGCTCATAACTCCTGTCAGATTCCTATGGGAGCTGCTGAAGGAATGTATAACACTGGCCTTTTGCAGATGCATATTATCATCGACAGAGTGTTTGGCCTCAGGAAAGCCCATTTCTGTTGCCTGGATGAGTCTGGGAGTGCCCTTTATTATGACCCTGCTGCTGCATGCAGAATGTTTACCTTTTATTGCATTCTGTACACAATGCTCATACACCGGTCTGGTGGAGAACTGTCCCAAGATGTCACTGCAGCTCCCAGTATAGGTCCTACCATGACTGACAAAAGTGTTGGTGGTCAGCTAGCAGCAACAGTAAGAGATCCCAGTGACAGGCGTGTGCACAGTATATGGCCATGCAGGTAAATATGCAGCATCCTGTCCACAGCGATGGACCGTGACATTCGGTCAGTGCTTCCTTCAGTATAAAAAGCACAGAGTCGAACTGATGAATGAAGTGATATCTGTGGGCTATAGTGCATGGTGCACAGTCTGCTGTCACTGGTCATTACAGTCTTTTCATCTTTAAATATTGTTTTCTACACCATAGTTTAGACATATTACTGTTTGTTTTTATCATACAGTAAGAATTGTGCCTGACTGTTCTCTGAGATCTGTGCAGTGAATGGAATTGGTAGCAGGTAAGGAATGTGTATATTTTGTACTTTACTGCTTCACATGTTTTGTTTAGGGACTGCAGTAAAATATGCCGGTATTGCTTCTGCTGGAAAGTTGATTAACTGATCATTGCTGCTGCACTGCTTGACTGAATAGGATGATAAAATTCTGTGTATTTAAAGGTATACTGGTACTGTATTCCACTCTGCAGTTTTCATGAATAGATCTTGAACATAAAAGGAAAAAAATCATATCACATTTCTTTTTTCTGATGGAATCGTACTGACATATTTTTCTGATAAATAAGAATTACTTGCTATCCACTGAGGTACTGCACATCAGATTAATGCTTTATGTGGTAAACACCAAGCCTTGCGGCATCAGAAGTAATAGTAATTATCATTTATGCAGTGCTGAGGGGGAATTGACAACAGTGCTAATGCTGATGGCCGGATTACTGTCAGTCGTGGAATCATCCTTTTCCAGTGTGTGTTATGCTGCTGTTAATGTACTGTACTTCAGTGTGCTGCTACCCACCCCCTTTTTAGAACTGTTATTTTAACATTATTTTTCATGTAACTGTAAGTAATAGCATTACTCAACTGAAACTCATGTTGCTGAATTGATCATTAATACTATTACATATTGCAGTCTACATCTTACTCCGACTTTTTTTCTGCATTTTTTTGTTGTGGCAAGTATTAGCATTACTCAATTCAAATACGTGCTGCTAAAAAGGCTGTTAGGACTGATCTGCATTATATTCTGCAGTTTTCCTCCCTGTCCCCCTCCTGCATGCATATATAGATATACATACATATACACACACACACATATATATATATATATATATATATATATATATATATATATATATATATATATGTGTATATATATATATATATATATATATATATATATATATATATATGGGTTCCTGTCAGAAGAATGAAGATGCATTATGTTGAATGCGTCTTCGTCAAACTGTAAATGTCGAAAACGCAAAATGACGAAGCGGCTTTTAAGCAAATTCTTTCCCTGAGAAAGAAGTCACTTGGCTGCTTCCGTCACTTTGCCGTTTTCGGCACTGTAGTGCAAGCTCAGCGTTGGTATATTTAAGTAGGGGGTGTGGGGGGCAAAGCCCCCCACTTAAAATAGTGTTTTTTTTTTGTTTGTTTTTTGGAACAGCAAATTTTTTTCCCTGGGAAAAAAATTTGCTGTTCTGGCTGCTCGCTCTTTTTTTGTTTTTATTCTTTTGTGGTCGATATAACAGCGTTCGATCTTTTGATCATTCGCTGTTATAACATAGATCATATATATATATATATATATATATATATATATATATATATATATATATATATATATATGGGTCTAGGACTATTCACTGAAAGCTCAAGTCACTGAAAACACAATTCACTGAAATACATTTCACTGAAAGTTATATATGGCCTTTTCTCCACTGTAGTGCGACCCAGGAGTTAGTATGTATAGTAAGGGGGGATGGAGCTAAGTGGAGGATGTCCCCCACCAGAACATTTATGGGCAACTGCATTCTACCATGCCTTAGCTCTGGCATGTCCTACCATATCATTGGCTCTTTTACTGTATTGTGTCAATGTGCAGTTCCTGCCCCCAACAGAATATTTAACCAATAACCACTTGATTCTACACTGTTGGTCTATCTCTCAGCTTGTCTGGGCCCCTATTTTCCAAGAAGGCAATTGCTGTATGCCCTGAGGGCTCCCACGAGGATTCAGTTCTCCTGAGGGCTGAAGTTGTCTTTTTGCTGTCTTGGCCCCTGCCGCTGCATCATGCAGACACCTGAAACAACACACACATGAGTATCTCTAATAAAGCTTGATTTAACCCATTTATCACCCCTGCAGTAAAGTAATGAAGGCATGCCTCAGTTCCTTATGCTTAAATCCCTTTCCCAAACATGGTTGTAGCACTATATGAAAAAGAAAACATAATGTCTGTGTTAAAAACAAATTTATGCCATGACTAAAAATGACTTTCTATAGCAGTAGTAATATTTTCCTTGAATCATCCTGATAGCATTCAACATCCATACAAGTAAAGTAAAGCAAACTTCAAAACTGAAGAATGTGCTGTTAACATTTTTTGTCAGTAAGTTCTAAAGCATCATCAAAAAATATATAAAATTATTGCAAGCGTTTATCATTTCCAGTATCATCATATGTTTATGAAATCCATATCTACGCAGAATAAAATGTTCAGTGATCTTTCCCATTACACATTACTCTGCTATGGATGCTCATCTTTAATAAATGGCACTTTGATGCCCAACTTGTGTTATTACCGTTCCTGTCATTGGCTATGATCCCCCTGTACTCTTCCCTCATTAAGCTAATAATAGGCCAATAACAGAGTACAACGCTCCCTTTGGTCTGCTCCTTTCCAAACACCTGCAGCAACTGGAGGGACCACAAAGGTTCCTTACAAAGAAAATTCAGGGTCTTCAAGGTCTGTCTTATGTGGGCAGACTGAAATCATTGGCCACTTTCCTTTGTGTCATACAGATTGTTCAGAGGCTACCTGTGCCTTGCATATAGAGCAATCTCTGACCCCCACTTTAATGGAAATGCTGCACATTTCACAAGTCAAATGGCACACAGGTCACTCGTACAAAGGACATTCACCTGGTATGTGACATCAACAGAACTTGCTGGAGAAACAGACTTGTCTCACAGAGGTTGCCCCACCTTTGAGAAAAGCTTCCTATTCATGTTATTTGGTTGCCCTTAGAATCAGTGGTGATTTTGTTTTTGTAGCTAGCTTTGGAGGATCTTATAAGGGATCTCAGCTTCTTACTGAGGCTGACTAGGGAGCTCCTCCACTCATGGGATTTTACTCTCTTTTGCAACAGTTTCTTCCTTCTGTTGTAGAGTTGTTTATGGCAGGGGACCACCTGATCGGCTTCCTTTTTTTGGAGGATAGCATCTTGGTTTGGTTTGGGATAGCACGATCCATGCAGTCGTGTAAGTGCTTATAGAGTGCATTTGTGTAGGATTCAGCAGTCATAACTGTATTGTCCATCTGCATGGGTGTCATTAAGTTCACCACTTCTGTCTTAAGAAGCATGAAGTTTGCTTTGGAGACATTTTTTACCATGGTTTCCTTAATGGTGGATGGGGGTGGGATGCAGATATCTAGGGTGATTAGCTTATGGTCGGATCTGACCAACAAGCAGTTGACTTCAGGTGTGGAGCACTGGTCACTCATGTTGGTAATGACTAGGTCTAGGATATTGTTGCCCCTGGTGGGGGTGTGGATACGTTGATCCAGGGCATTGGAATTTATAAATTCAAGAAAGTGTTGAGCAAAGGAGTTGGTACATGAGTAGTTTTAACAGTTAATGGAGGGGTAGTTGAAATCGCCCATCATTAGGGTGTTTGGTTGAACCCTAATATTTTCCAGTATATCAAGAAAAGAAGGGTGGGAATCCTGGGGCATGGGGGGATCTGTAGCAAGCTACAATTTGGATTGCAGTTTTGCCCAGAATTAGTTGCACGTGGATAACCTCGAATGCATTATGCTGTGCAATTAGATTGGAGGTGTGGATATCCTTAATGAATATAGACACACCTTCGCCTTTGGTGTTCTGGTCCAGGTTAGATGGCTGAAAAGTGTTGTATGAGTTATAGCCTGGTAATGCAGGGGTGCTCTCTAGAGCTTTGAACCAGGTCTCAGTCACTGCACAGATATCGATGTTCTCCATTTTAAGGAGTGCCTCGAGTGAGTGTATTTTGAGATTTAGACTTCTAGCATTGAGTAGCATTACCCTCAGTTTTTGTTGGCCTGTTCCTGTTATGGTGGTGAATTTGTCATGTGAACCTTGCCTAAAAAAGGCACTATAGGGGTGGCAAGACCCTTAGCCAGTATTCGGAATCCCAGAGGCGACAGTTGCAGGCCATCTCTGGCAAAGCATCGTGGTCTGTCGACCATGTCATCCCAGACAGATAGATACTGGATCCTCTTAGAATGACACCAGAAGCTTAGCCAATTGTTGAAGTCAATTGTTTTGTCCTTGTACTGCGGCATAATTCTGTGTAATGGCAGGATGCTACACAGAGCTAGGGTCATACCTGCCTGGGCTACAAGATCGGAGAGCACTTCCATGTCTCTTTTCATGTTGTCTAGGGAGGTACATCTCAGGTCATTCACACCAACATGGACAATGATAGATTCATATTTGTACTTGTGGAATGACCTGAGTGCGTGGGTTATGTGGCGGATCTTGGCACCTGACAGGCAGCTGACAGTAACCTTCTCCTTGTTTAGCCTGGTGAGTGGGACATCAGTGTGCCTGACTATAGAGTCACCTATGGCTAGTGTTTGGGTACGTTGTTTTGACTTATGGGCTCTGGTTTATTGGTACACTAAGTCTGTGGGCTATGTGTCATTTGGATTGTGTCGGGGGGGGAGGTTGCTTGCGTTTCTGCTTTGGAGGTCTCTGTTGCTTGAGCAGATTATTATTGAGAGACTCCATGAATGTTATTGTGTTTCTATGGTTGGATTTTGGTGGTGTAGGTTTAGTGGGACTATGTGATGAGTGTGGTGTGGTGCAAGTGTTTACCTTCTCCTCTTGACTGTCAAGTTCAGTCTTGGTTGGAGGGAGCTTTACCTCCAGTTTGGCTAGATAAGTGCATCTCTCCCAGGTTGTGGTGTTGGGTGGTAGGAGGAGAGGGTTGTCTGTGTACTTGAGGCAATTGCTACATTGCCCCAAGATGTCCAGATTCATCAGATAGACAGGAGAGAACACTGGGAGCTGACCCCTGGACATGCCTGAATAAAAAGTACTTTCCTCTAGACAAGTGAGGAAGCTGAGTATAAGAGCTGTTTTTCCCTAAGCAAGTGAGGAAAGTAAGTACAAAAACTGTTTTCCTCTAGGTAAAGAGGAAGTTTGAGTGCTGTAGTAATTTGCTGCTTATTTAGTGCTAACAACAAGTTCTGAACAAGTGCTGAGTATGAATAAGCAAATTCAAGTGCTAAAACTAAGAATCTGTACCTGGATCCTGTGGTAGATAGGCTACCTTGTGCTTACCACTCCCACTGATAAGATAGAATGCTTCCCTCCAATACAGAAAGGCTTGGGGGACCCAGAAGCTTACAGACAGTCCTAGATACAGCAAATCTGTATCTGGACTAGACTAGTTACAGGAAAGGTGGGAAAAAAGCGCAAATGCGGGCTTTTAATCCAGAAAATTGAAAGAGATGGAAAAACAGCCCAAATGGCCAATAAACTACAATTTCTGGGCCAGAAACCACTTTTATGGTAAATAGGCTACCTAGTGCTTACCACACCCACTGATATGCTAGAAGGCTTCCCTCTAACACATAAAGGCTTGGGGGACTCAGAAGCTTACAAACAGTCCTGGATACAGCAAATCTGTATCTGGACTAGACTAGTTACAGGAAAGATGAGAAACAAGTGCAAACGCGGGCTTTTAAACCAGCAAGTTGAAAGAGATGGAAAAACTGCCAAATGGCCAATAAACTACAGTTTCTGGGCCAGAAACCACTCTTGTGGTAGGCTACCCAGTGCTTACCACTCCCACTGATACGCTAGAAGACTTCCCTCCAACACAGAAAGGCTTGGGGGTTCAGAAGCTTACAAACAGTCCTGGATATAGCAAATCTACATCTGGACTAGACTAGTTACAGGAAAGGTGGGAAACAAGGGCAAATGCAGACTTTTAAACGAGAAAGTTGAAAGAGATGGAAAAACTGCCCAAACGGCCAATAAACTACAATTTCTGGGCCAGAAACCACTCTTATGGTAGATAGGCTACCTAGTACTCACCACTCCCACTGATAAGATAAAAGACACAGAAACACAGAAAGGCTTTGGGGGCTCAGAAGCTTACAAACAGTCCTGGTTACAGCAAAGCTGTATCTGGACTAGAATAGTTACAGGAAATGCAGGAAACAAGCTTAGAAATTTATTTATTTATTTATTTTTGGAAAGTGGAAAGGGAGAAAGGAGAAACAAAAGATAATTCAAAATTAAGGACATAAGTGGCTTGCCCTTCACAAATGTTCTCTCTGTATTAGGTAGAATGAGCTAGTGACACTAGACTGGAATAGAGCTGGGAAAGAACTGAACAGATGGGACTGGTAGGAGTGTCTTAAGTCAAAATATGATCTCACTGTACTCTGTTGAGTGAGCAAATGAGATAGACCCAGAAGGAGTGTTCAAACACAAATTTACAGGAGGGGCAGGCAATTCCAAAGTCTATGAAACAATTAAATAGAAAAATAAATAACTACAGAGAGACACAGACCACAATATTCAATGAAACAATTAAATAGACAGAAAAAAATGCAGTACAATCTTTAACACTGCAAGTTTGTACTAACTCATATAGTAATGCAGTTGATTGTAGGTATGTATCAGAAGCCAAACAACTCAGATATTGAGCAGTAATAAAGTCAAAGATATGTGACTAACACTTATAAATACAGAGAAACTCTCTAGGCTAAGAGTTTAACACTTAATATCAATGAAGTGAAACATACTAGCCCCCATTTACTGCAGAGAGAGAGACCACAGTATTCTATGAAACAATTAAACTGAAAAATAAATAACTACAGAGAGACACAAACTACAATATTCAATGAAACAATTAAATAGACAGAAAAATAAAATGCAGTACAATCTTTAACACTACAAGTTTGTACTTAACTCAGCTAGTAATGCAGTTGATTGTAGGCATGTAGCAGAAGCCAAACAACTCAGATATTCCCCTGCCATATCAATATCATCTGACATATAAGCTGCTACCAATACACAGTTCCAGCACAATCCATTTCACTAACATATTGCAGAATATTTTAATGCAAAATGTATTAACATCTCATATTTCACACCAGCCTTTTTGATGGTTATCAATATCATACTGCAGAATATATCCTCACTGTAAAATGTATTAGCATTTCATAACATGCCCCTGCTTATTAGATGCAAAGTAAGCACTGTTAATATAGTATATGCTGATGTACCACAAAACTATGAGTGAATTTATTGTCTCTATTTTATGGGTCTCTCTACTATCTCTCATGTTATTATTTTAATAAGTCATTACTTTGCATTTATTTTTTCCTTTCTTTTCCATTTATATTCATTTTTCCACAGGTCCAGAGATCTCAGGAGCAGCCCAGTCACTTTCCTCCCAGATCATGGAATTTTTGCCCTCTGCCTGCCCAGGATGTCCTCACTGATTGGAGTTGGTGGTTGCAGTCCTCTAAGCACCCTGATACACCATGGCCTGGTAAGCCTACAAGCATATGAGTTTCAGGACCTGGTAGAGGATGTAATGGAACAGGTAGTAGAGAGGCACCTTTGGCCCATGCAAGATCTTCTTCAGTGCATACAAGATTCTGACAACTGAGCCCCTGGAGGTCTACACCCTCAACATTGGGGTCTTCCACTGCACAACCATCAGGCAGTGGGAACATATGAGCTCCTGTGGACTGGGATGGGCCTGGCTACAACTCCTTGTCATCTCCATCCTTCCCTGGTCTTCTCTCCTACAATCTCTACCCTATTTCATTCCTAAGCTTACCTCTTATACAAAAAAATTGAAAAATAGGGGGTCTATCCCCTGCATAAATATAAAACCCGTCCTGTCTCACCTCTTCCAGCACAACCTTCATGTTGTCTTCCTTCTATGCGTCCTTGTGTTCTGTCTCCCTATTTTTCATCTTTAATATCTTCCCTTTTACACCTTTCAATGAACCAATCATGAATGTCCACATAAAGGCACTCCTATTGGCAATATATATATATAAAACCCCTTTATATTTTTTAAAAGTCATTCTGAATAGGGTGCTATTTGTGTCAGACTCATGTTATTGGTTTAGTGGGGTTGCGGACAGTCTCGCGCATCTACAACTTCTGAAAAATCTGAAGTAAGTCAAGACTTTGCATTTCAACAGATTAATTCCCACATAATTAAACCATTACTAATCACACTTTAAGCACTTTACAAAAGTATTTTTTCCTTGCAGAAGCTTTAGCACTTCTATAGTCATTCCAAAAAACTTGCACTCAATATATTTGCATACAAGCATAACCATGCGTTTCACAGATAACAGCTGTGTACATGAGAACCTCAGCACTATGATTACCACTCATGGTGTTAAATAGATTTATTTTTCCACACACATTATCTAGTAACCACGTTATGCTATTCATAGTTATAGAAGAGCTAAAGCCTGTCCTGGCAATATACCTCTTAAATACTCCACATTGAATGAAATGTTCTGATTATATCCTCAATTTCGCTGTTTCTCAGTTTCTGCCCTTTCATTGGCTCAGTTGTACTGCCAAAGACTCAATAGCTTGGACTCACTGCTCGCTTCTAGTTCCATTTCCCTATTGGTCCATTAGAAGGACCAATGCCACAGTGCAGCTAGGATTCCACAGTCTCTTTAAAAGCCTGCAAAGTAAGTGATCAGCTCAGTCAACTCATATGAGTGGAGAAAATGTTATAAAACTGAAATACACACATCAAGTAAATTGTTAAAGTAAACTTGATCTTAAAAAAATGATTTTGCTGTAGCCAATGGTAATGCAGTAGGAAGCTCAGCTGCATGGTTGACTTGAAAGTGATTCCTCTAATATGAAATTCTTATTAGTGTAAGTAAGAAATGCATTCTAATATTGATTTATCTTCCAGTAAATTGTGCAAGTGTTGTACTATGTAGATAGTGAAGAAGGGGAAGTTACAAAGCAAGTGCAGAGCTGTGAGTTACCCTTAACTCTCAGCTTTTAGTGCCAACTTTCAATGACATCTGGTTATCCTCATCTCTCAGTTTTTCAGTGCCAGCTGTCGATGACATCTGGTTACCTTCAGCTCTCAGCTTTTAATCTTGGAATCATGGACCATGGGACTTCTGTCAGCACTAATTATGTGACTATGTACCCCTTCATGATTTTCTATACTATTTATTGAGAACAAGCAGCAAACAAACACTATTTGGAGTCTATCCCCTCTCCCGATGTAAGATTTAGCATGCATGAAAGTTCTAGTTGCAAAATTACTTTTATTCATAGTATATATATACTGGGTATGTTTTGCTTTGCTTATTTTGTATGTGTACCTACTTACAGATCAACCATATGGTCTGGGTCCACATATGTTATATAAAGTTTAATTTTGGTACTTTTGGACCCAAGATTTTAGGGGTTTAAATAAAATGCTATCAATTATAGTCCCCCTCCACTACCACAGACTCACACACATGTATGTATAACCCCAGCAAGAATGAGTCATGGGAAAACATGAGTGACAACATAATTTGCAAATGTTGCTGTTTTGAAGAAAACACCCACTCATGCCCATACCAAAGTAATTTCCCACCAGAACACCAGTGTCAGTAATTCCATATTTATACTAGACTTTTATGTAGTTTATTTTTCAAAAAACACATCCAAATTCAGCCAGTTCTGCTATAGAAAGAGCAACTCCAACCCATGCTATCACTTTTTTGGAGCACACTTTTCAACTTTCAACTGTAATCATTTATTTATATTATTTATTATTTTTGCCTTCAGATTTAAGCTTGATTCTCGTAGATTTACTGACTTTTTTGCATAAAGTTATATATGTTTAAGGGTACATACTTTATTACATAATGAAATTAAGCCCATCCATTCATCCATCCATTAATAGCCCCTTTTTCCCATTTTTGCATGGGGTTGGGCTATCACTTCAACAATGATAATCATCTAGAGCCAAGGTTCTCACCATCAGGGAGTCAATGTTCACACTGCCAGGTGTCTAGCCATCAAATTAAGCCCATGTAAAGATTTATTATGTCTAAGTGTAGGATGTCTAGTAGTGAATATCTTTTATTAAAAAAAAAAAAAAGAGTGTTCCTCATTCTTGTCCTCAGCTATGACATTATAAGGACATAGATATTATTTTTAATGCTCAGAGGTAATTTATGGCTGACAATATAAATAAATAGCATGTGAAAAATATTTAATGACAACAAACCAGTAAATCCACAAAAAAGCTCACACCAGGTGTAGTGCAGCAAGCAAAATTGTAATTCAAACTCAAACACAATGCAGCAAACAGTGATGCAACAAGCAGAGATAAATCTAACTTTGAACTCCAAGTTTAATCCAAATTCAGAATGTAAGCACTTTCGTCACTTAAAACATTAATACAGGAACTTCATCTGGCAAAGAACTTTACATTCAGCTTCCTTTTAATAGGGAAAACCTGTGACCTCACTTCCTCTCCTCCATTCATGTACTGTTTTTTTTTTTTTTTTGGATTGGAAAAATGGAGCACAAGCTCAAAAACAGAGTAAGTGAACACCTTAGGAATATCAGGGATCAATGCCCACTTAATGCACTTGCCAAACATATAGGGCAATATAATGAACATAAACTCAAGTTTGTTATATTAGAATCAATGTCTCCCTCAGTTAGAGGAGGAGCATGGCCTTATTTACTGGAGAAAGCAGAATTAAGTTGGCAAATCTGACTAGACTGTATTCATTGGCCAGGCTTGAGTGACAGCCAGTCAATTTCCAGTTTATTAAAACTTAAAGTTTTGAAAAGATAAGATTTGATATTGCTAAATATTAAATGTCCAGTATTTAATACGTAAATTATTTATCAGCACATTTAGTAGACTAGAGTTTGATGGCTTAAATATTCTTTTTGCATTTTAGGATTTTAAAACAACTATTTTTCATGTTTAGATTACATGACAAACTATAGTAATATTTATGTGATTTTATAAATGTAGCTTTTTATTGTGTTGTATTTGTATAGCATGGCATTATTTATGTGGTTTTATGCATGTAGTTTCTTTCTTACTGTGTTGTACTTGCATTTAAAAAAGAAAAAAAAAACAGTGGTTCTTTAAAAACTTTTTTTTGTAGCTGAATGGAGGAGAGGAAGTGAGGTCACAAGTTTTACCTTTTAAAAGGAAGCTGAATGTAAAGTACTTTGTCTGATAAAGTTCCTGTATTAATGTTTTAAGGGACGAAAGTGCTTACGTTTTGAATTTGGATTAAACTTGGAGTCCATAGATGGATTTATCGCTGCTTGCTGTATTACTGTTGTTTGCTGCACTGTGTTTGAATTTGGATTACAATTTTGCTTGCTGTACTACACCTGGTGTGAGCTTTTTTGTAGAAAAACATTTAATGTCGGTTTTGCTGCACTTGGCAGAGGTCAAGAATCAATGCATTTCTGGTGTATTATGCAAGCTTTAAAATTAAAACTTCTAGTCACTTTTCCTTATGCAAAGTTTATATTAGATGTCTACACATTTCACTAGGGCGATCCTTAAAAATACCTGAATGCATCAGAAGGGCTTAATGAGCTAACAGGTAGCCCATTTTATAAATGAAGTAATGCCCTACACAGTGAGTGTCAAATATCATAACATGCCTGGATAGCCAATTATTTTCTTTTAATGCTCAGCCTATTCAGTGCAATTGCTTGGTTAACTGAATATATTAATGATTATGTGAACCTGACCCCACACTTATTGTAAGGGGCGTGGCAATCATTCAGTTACTTTGTACTTTATGGGCGTCTTCCTGTGTAAGTGTTCACAATGGGGTAAAGTGTGCAAAGTAAAGACCTTATATGTTTTTCTGGAATGTCTATGTAGGTGTGTTTCTGCCAGCACCACAAGGATCCTAATTTTATAGGTTATAAGATTACACATTATACACCTTATCTTCTGGGGCAGTAACAACAGTATCATCACTGAAGATCTGGGTATTGTGACAGGTGAAACTCATCTTCAGTGTCAGGAATATGGAAAAAATGGCAGACCAGTCAGACAGTGCTCAGCAGATTGATAATGACAGAATCATTAATGCAGGAATGCATCATACAGAGCTTGAAATCGAGGGAGCTCATAATTCAAGACAGCTTTCATGTACAAAATAGACAGTGTCAGACAAATTTATTTATTTAATTACTTATATTTGCTAATCAAGGTAGAACACTAACAATATTGCCATTTTCAGGTTCAGCTCAGGAGAATACAGAGATGATAAAAAAAAGAAAGAACCATAACCTTGTGAGTACTTGGACATAAAAAGTATATTTTTTGTACATAACTGTGTAAAGAGTTGTGTAAATAGTATAAGTAAATTAAATATATATGTAGGTAATCAAAACTGTAGGAATCCACACAGAAAAAGATACCAGAAGCAAGTAATTATTTACAATATTTGCAATTTAGCAGTAAATTGAAGAAGAATGTGATAAAAATAGGGGGTGAGCTAATTGCTTAGTAAGGGAGATTATGGAAGCAGACTGAGAAAGTGGGGAATTTATACTATGGTAGAGGAAATTATGGAGGTAGTCAGTTCACGAGGATAAGTAGAAAAGCAGTCAATATATTAGAACAAGTGGAGGGTACTAGATGCCAGGGAATCTAGGTGATGTGACTTAGGAAAAGGGACTTCAATTGAGCCTGGGAAAGCAGAAGTGCTTTTACTTCAAATAACACATTGCTGTCAGAACGTAGGTATTTGAGGTAAGAGGGCAGGAACTCTCAGAGTATATGTCCAATAATTGAGATATGGTGAGTGTAATGTAGCATGTTTAATTTATTGTCTAGTCTAAAAGACAAGGGAGGGCACTGGAAGCATCTCACTTGGGTTTCCTGAAGGCACTCAATATTTTCTTATACAGTTTTTAAATAAAGTGAAAAACCCATGTGTGGGTCATAATCTCCAAATTCAAACTCAGAGGTTTTGCATGACAAGTAACAGAGCGCAATGAGTGAATGAACTCAGACAGTATAACAGATCACTGAGCAAGGACAGCTGCTACGGCCATATCTGTATAATGTCTTCATTACTAAATTTTCAAATAAGCTCAAAGTACTTAGCCATCCTTTGCTAATGGTACAAAGATTTGCAACACAGCTGTCACTTTCCAAAGGACAGGAGAGTGAGCAATGACCACTTTAACATAAAAAATGTTGATGTTTTTTGTAAATAAGATTCAGTGTTAAACTAGCAGAAAATATTCTAAGAAATAAGTAAGTGCAGGAATAGAGAAATGAGTTTTACCAACAGGTATTTCTGCAAGTAGGTGAACAGAAATGTGTAAGGAAAGAGGCCAGAATTTACTTGAAATCAGCAAGGAAAAGAAGTTACTGGAAACAAGTAACTAGGAAGGAAAATACATGGCAAATGTAATAGAGTAGTATTAGGCTGTGCAGAAGTTTGAACTACGTGTTACAGACTGCCTTCCCTATCAGGGATTAATGTCAGAATATACGCAAACAGAAACAGATGGTGAGGGGAGCTTTTTAGCTGAGTCTAGAACAGAAGTTGCTGTTAAAAAAGGATGATTGCTAATGTATATAAAATATTGCATGATTTTATTTATTTATTAATTTATTACATTTGATAACCAGGTAGGTAGACAGGTCCTCAGCCATGACTCAGGCTTATGGGCAACAATTTTAATAACAGTGCTATATGGAACAAATAGTAAGGTAGTACAGTACATCTAAGATGCTAAATAAAGGCCAATTAAAGCAAGGTAGTTATATATAACTTAATAAATTACAATATATATATTCACATTCTCACATTCTTAACATTTGGTATTCAAGATGAAAATTTCAGGAGAGACTACACAAATAAAGCCTGGTGATATTTTGGACATGGTAATTGCACAATGTATCATAGGAAGTCTATTTTATTAAGCTTTAACTGAAAACACAGTTAAAGGGTATGTAGCTGTATAGCCTCAAACACAACAAATGTTTTTGATAGTATAAAAGTTTGCTTGCAGACAAGAGTATAAAGGATTGTATGAAACATTTAGCATGTATTTTAGTCAGTGTCATGAAAACAGTTGCATTAAGCTTCATTTTGCCATTTTGCAAATGCTGCTTATAAGTTTTTTTTTTTTTGAATGCTTCAATGGTTTTGACATTTTTATATCTGATGGTAGCTCATTCCACAGAGCTGGTCCCATTCTGGATAAAGCTTTTTACCTATTGCTAGGTTAAAAGTAGGTCTAGTTGTTCAATGTGATTGAATTATCTTGGCTATTCGTAAGAGAATAGTTTTGATCTCTGATATCTGATCAGGAGTAATCTGGAGCAATCTTTTTTGAGATTATAAGAATAAATCAGAGGAGGTTAGAAATACTGACAAAAGAGAGTATATTAATGCAATTTCCAAGGAAACAAAGGGAAATATTTGCAAGGCTTCTTATCATGCAATAAAGTCCAGAAAATTTAGGATTTTTGCGTAGATTTTTTTGCATAGGTATCTCATATCCCAAGAAGAGTTCAGAGGATTTTTTTTTCCTCAGGTAAAAAGCAAATGTTGAAGGAATTATGGAGGAGATAGAGGTAGTTGGGAATTTTGGGGGGAATGTAATAAGATGGCAGATTTTAAACATTTCCTACAGAGTACCTTGACTGAAATGATGAGGAAACAAATGGTTGTACCTTAGGAAATTGGTCTTTTGAGCTAGGATATAGGATCTGAATTGCCAAGACATTACTAAGTCATTACTAAGTTTAATGTTATTGGCTGCCAAAAAGGCATTTGCTAGATGATGCTGGAAAATGAAAATCAAAATTAAAACAGGAAGGTGAAACTTAAGAAGAGGCTGTACCATATACAGGAAGGGTGATATTTAAGTAAACGATGGTCTTGTTAACAGGAAAGACTACCCAAAAGAGTATGCAGGCTATTTAGATCATCTAAAAGAACCACTGACAAGGGAGAACAGGTTATGTAACATATAGAATAGTTACTCGGTCTTCCCAAAGGGAGGAACACCCTTCTTCTACACCAATAGTCATCCATTAGGACATCAGCCAATTTGGGATAACATGTAGAGCAGGCTAGAAGGAATAGAGGGCTTGAATGAATGAGCAAGAACAATGGTTTATTAAAGAGTAAATATGTAATATGGAACTAGTAGCTCTATTACTAATAACAGCCATGAAACTGCAATTGAGGACAAGCTGAATTGGTAGTACAAGAATATGCCACCAGTCTATTGTACTAAGGGAGCTCAGAAGAGAAATCCAGCACATAATTCAGCATGAGCTCACAGATCACACAAATCAAAATATGTATGCAATTGTTATGGTTTTCTAGAGTAATTTTTTTTTTTTGGGGGGGGGGGTAAAAGTTAGACTAGGGTTGCTAAAATACCTACAAATCCAGTTAAGCAAACAGCAAAAGTGGCAGGCTAACAATAACAAATTTCAGGTGAAAATGAGAATTAAGTAGTGGCATTATATAACAAACAACAAATGTAATGGGCAAGCAAAATGGGAGTTTAATATATTAGGAGAGATGTGGAATTGAAAATACTATCCTGGAATGTTAACAGGTTAGTAGATAAAAAGAAAAGAAGTAGAATGATAACCTGTCTTCTGAAAGGAGGTACTGATATCACCTTACAATAGAAAATGCGTATAAATGGACAGGAGCTTCAGGAGTTGATAAAGGAAAGCAGCAGGAGATATCAGCTTGTTGGAATAGAGGAAGAAAGAAAACAGTAATAATACTAAGAAAGGCAAGATATTAGAATAGATGAGGAAAGAGTTGGCAAACAAGGGAGATATTTCATGATTAAATGATATTGGTAAGATCTGGACATTACAGTAGTGTCAATGTACTTACCCTCAAAGACCACATGGACCCAGATAAAACAAATAATGAGAAAACACAAAAACAGCAGAAAAAATGCAAATGGTAACCAATAAAAGAAAAAGAGGTTCAGGCACACCAGAAAACAGCTCACAGTTAATTTATTGCAGTAAAATTCCACACAAGCGCTTTCACCCTGACACAATGCAGGGCTTTATCAAGTGAATAAAACACATACAATTACAACCATTTAAATACCCTGTTTCTCAAAAAAAGGCGCCAAAATGTCTTAAAGGTATATAAACTCAATCACTATATACTTAAATAAATAACAAACAATTCACATTTTTTCTGTAATACAATCTCTTAAAAAAACATAAAACATTAATACATGTTAATGTAGGTGTACAAAATATACCAATGTTAAAATTTTCTAGCCTTCTTTATTAAATATTGCTTAATAGAAATATGGTCATTCAGACTGGGTTAAAGTATCTTCAGGTCTATCCCATATAACAAAAATAACGTCCAAAAATAGCCTTGGAAGTTATTGAGGGGTGGAGTGTCAAATATGTGCTCTTACTAGGCGAAACTCAGCAAATCCTTTCATGTCATAGGGGTGGTGATAAGCAACATTACACAAGGGCATTGGTGATTCAATATAGCCATGCTTTACAGGAAAGTAAGGACTTGATTAAGAACAATTGGAAAATGTTAAAATTTAACCAAGACATTGTGCAAAAAATAGGTGAGTGTCCTAAATTTCTTTTTAAGATGGGTACTAATTTAAAAAAAAAGGTTTTGAAAGAAACAGGAATTAGATAAAACATCAGGGTGATTTTGGAACCAGAAAGTGAGTACTGCAAATACATTATTGGTATGGAACAAATAATGTTGGATAATAACGTGAAGAGTGTTATACATTTTAGGAGGGGTAACTGTATTACTAAGGGTATCGTTTACTTGGCCTTATGTAAAGACTGTCCTAGTTTTTACGTGGGGAAATCTGAAAGAGCATTGGGAAAGCGTATTTATGAACACATTTATAACATCAAGAAGAAGAGTCTGAACAATGCCCTTTATAGGCACCTCTCTACACAGCCTAGTCATACTGGATTTCTTTTTGGAATTTTGGAACAGGTCTGTGTGGATCCTAAGGGAGGTGACTGGAAGAATTGGCTCAGTTGTAGGAAAACCTACTGGCAAGTAAAGCTTAATGCAACTAACCCCCAGGTCGGAATTTAAATAATGAGAACAGTTATGGAATTCAACTGAGGCACTTTAATTTTGTGGTGACTGGACTATTACATCTAACAGAGCAGATGTTAAGGTAAATCATGAAAAAGACATATAAGCAAGAAGAGAAAACATCTAAGCAAATATCTGAATATATTCAGCTTGATATATGTGGTGGATATATACAGTGGCATTTGAGATTTTGCTTATTATTCAGGTAAACGTAGCACAGGAGCAAGGCTAGAAAAATGTTACATTACAGAACAGCATATTTCATTAGTGAGAAAATTAGAAGTGCTTTCAATTTTATTGTCGATTCATGACAAGTAAAATTGGAACTGAAAAGCATGGACTAATACTTATAGAAAAACTCTGGCATTTCCCTACATTCTTACAGACGCAGCAAACATTCAAAGATTGGCTGTCAAGAGTACTATTAAGCAACATTAATGAAATAAATAGTGTGATAATTACAAAACCAAAATTAGAGCACCGGATTCAGTAAAGCAAAATGAAATACAGCAAGTTAGTCACAAGTATTTCCAGGCAGCAAATGCAATTAAAAAATGCAAGAGACGAGAAAATGTGATACAGTAACAAAATGGCTATCTTAAAGGAAGATATCCTTGAGTATATAGACAATTTAAGTGAGCACAGAACTAAGGTAGTAAAATATACATTTTGACAACTCTAAAATAACAAAATTATTAACACAAAAGTCAAGGAAAGAGAAAGTAGACAAAATTATTTCAGAAATTTGAGATCCATACACTAATGTACTGGAGAGAGATTCCAACAAAATAATAAGACCAACGTTAGGTTGCTTTGCAGAGTTGTATGCAAAACCTCAACAAAATAATAAGACCAATGTTAGGTTGTTATGCACATTTGTATGCAAAAGATTGAGAAACACAGGTAAAAGAGACGCAACAGTATTTAGTTGAAATTTATTGGCAAATTTTTCTGAAAAAGATCATAGAGATTTGCTTATGGAAGTAAACAAACAGGAAATTAAGTAAGCAATACAGTGTCAAAACACAGGGAAATGCAAGGAATGGAGGCCATAAAAATCAAAGTAAGAAAAAGGGTTAAAACTGAGTGACTAAGGGTGTGCTTTTTAATTATATTTTTGAACTGGTGGGGGTCTTGGCTTCTTAGAAAACAGCAGTAATGGTAGTAATACAGAAAGAAGAGAAGGATTTGATGGACTAAAAATCATGCTGACTCATCATCATCAGCCCCCTTTTTCTCATTTTCTACATAGGATCAGGGGATCATGTCACATGTCACCATCTCTTTCTATTCAATGCCACTACCCTGCTTTCCTTGACAATTATGCCTGACTGTCACTTGATAATTATGCCTGCCTGTCACAGGTCTTCACTCACACAGTCCATCCACCTCTTAACTGGATGTCCTTGTTTCCTCTTGCCTCCTTGTCTGTCTGAAATCTTCTTCAATAGATTGTCTTCTGCTTTTTTTCACATGTACCTGAACCACAGTATTCTGTTATCTTTGACCTTTTCTGCAAGTGGAGCTACTTTAGCTTCTGCTCTGATATCCTCATTTTTTCTTCTGTCCCTCAGTGTCCATCATACTACCAGGTCTATGGTTAAGCATCCAAGACAATATCCATCGAATGTCTTTTAACAGAAAACTATCAAATATGCTTTTTCCTCATATAGGCTGATCATCGTAAATCCATTCATTGAATACTCATAGATGGCCATCTTCGGTACAGGATAACAAACCTGCCCTTTCAACACCATAGTGCAATCTCAAAGTTAGTATATATAATTAGTGGGGGTGTGGGGGCACAGCCACCCAAATAAGGGGGTGTGAAGGGTGCAGCCCCCCACATAGCAAATGTCTGGTGTTAATCTAATCTTGCTTTTGTGCTACTTCCTTGTAGATGGCAGACTATGAGTATTCAATGAATGGATTTACGACAATGAGCCTATATGACAAAAAGCATACTCAACGGTTAGTATTCATTTAAAAGCCATTCGATGGATATTGTCTTCGATGATTAACCATTGACCCCATACTACCCATCTCAAGCACTTCATCTCCATCATCTCTGGCTTCCTCAACTGATCTGTGTTTAGTACCCAGGTTTCTGTGCCATACAGTAGTACTGGTCACACCACTGTTTTGTAGAACTTACTTTTCAGCTTCTCTAGCATCCTTCTGTCATATACTATACCTGACACACTGTGCCAGTTGGCTGTAGCCCCTAAAATTATAGCTCTGACGCCCTCATTCAGACTTCCCTTCTCCTCAACCAACCCTCCAAGATACTTGAAGCTGTTAACCTGTTCCACTACTTCCCTTCTTTCTCAATTCTCAGCTTCTTCTGAACTCCACATTTGCTGTCATTACAACTGTCTTATCTGTACTCAGTTTCATCCCGTGTGTCTTCAGTTTTGGATTCCATTCCCATATCATTTGCTGAAGCTCTTGCTCAGAGTCTGTTTGTAATCCCACATCATGTACAAACAGCAGCTTAGATGGTCTGTCCCCTCCAACCCATTTGCTTATGTAGTCCGTCACCAGTATGAGTAGCAGTGAGGTCAGAGCTGAACTCTGATGCACACCCATTCCCACTGGGAATCCCTCTGTAAGACCAAAGACTTTTCGTACTTGAGTCATTGGGTCTTTGTACATAGCTTACACTAATTCTACCAATGTTCTTGGGACTTCAAAATACTGCAGGACAGCACAGATCAACCCAGATTTCTTGGGACCCTGCCATATGCTTTCTCCAAGTCTAGGAATGCCCAGTTGGACTCTTTCCTCATCTCTGATTTCTTCTCAACTATCTGTCTCACTGCAAACATCAGGTCAGTTGTGTTGTATCTTGATGAATCCGAACTGCATGTCTTCCAACTAACTTTCTACTACTCTGCATATTCGCTTATTAGTCACGTTCTCCAGAACTTTCATGCAATGTGACAGGAGTTTGATTCCTCTGTACTGCCCACAGTTGTGAATATCCCCTTTGTTTTTGAACACTGGCACTACTGACTTATTTTCCCTGTCATCTGGAATACACCTTTCTCTCCACACTGCTATGAGTACTGTTAGGAGCCGTTTCTCCCCTATCTCACCCAGCATCTTTATCATACATGCCGTGACCTCATCTGAGCCTACTGCTTCCCCTGACTTCATTTTCCTTAGTGCTGTCCTTACATCTTCAATGGTGGGCTCCTCCTCTTCTTTCATCATAGGATGTGTCTTGGCAGTACAGCTTCTGGGGGTTTTTCTTCATTCAGAAGCTGCTGGGAGTACTCCGTCCATCTTCCTTTGATTTCCTGTGGACTGGTGAGCAGGTTGTTGCTGACATCCTTTATGAATGATGTCTTACTATCTTCTTTATTTTTCTGTCTTTGCCTTGCAACCTGATATAATTTCTTTGTGAAGGTGGTAAAGTGTCTCTGATTCATTTTCTTTGTATTGCTACTCCTTTCATAGCTTCCTTGTTAGCCATCAAGTGTTTCTTCCTAGCATGGTCCATCCATCTTTCACATTTTCCTGCACTCCTTCTTTCATTTGATGACTTCCTGGACTTCTACATTTCACCACCAGCTTTCCTTATGTGCCTTATTTTCATACCTTTAATGACCACATATCTACCCTGTAGTCCGCACACATGCTGGTCTGAGGTGCTGCCACTCTTCTTCAGCTCCACCTATTCACTCTGTTTCTTGAGCTGCTAGATCCCTGAGTAATTCCTTGAACTCTTTTGTTTTTCCTCCAGTCAACTTCAAGGTCTTCAACTTGGTCCCTTTTGACCTTAGAGCCTTCTCTGACCACTGCTTGTAGTTGACTGTGGTAGCCAGTGGTTTATACTGTAGGTTGACTGTTTCACTGGGGATGACTTTGCAATCACTGTTTCTACCCCAGTGCCCTTTCAGTACTAGGAAAAAGTCTACCTGGGTTTCATGTTGGCCACTGCTGTACATGATCTTGTGACTGTGTCTCTTTCTAAACCATTTGTTGGCTACTATCAAGCCATTTAACAGACAGAAATCTAGAATAACCTCTCCTTTTTTATTCCTGTTGCCCCACCTATGTGGACCCAGACAGTCCTCATATCCTGTTCTGTCTGTCCCAATATGTACTTTAAATTTTCCCATTATTAACACCAATTCATGTTGTCCTGCTTTATCTAATAGGTCCTGCAACTGCTATCTGAATGCACTCTTTTCCTCACTATCACAACCCTGCTGTGTGGCATAGGTTTAGATTATGAATACTGCCCTATCATTAGGTTAGAGTCTGATTGCCATGAGTCTGCCACAAATTCTGATGATATCCCTCACTGTCTTCTGAAGCCTCTCCCTCACCACAATTCCCACACTATTTCTATCCTGCCTTCCTCATCTTGAGCAGCAGACTCTGGATCCCAAACCAAGTGGCTTTGCTTCACTGTGCTTCCGTCTTGTATCCTGGATACATAGGATCTCCAGCATCCTCCTTACCAGAATTTCATCCACTTCCAAGCTGTGTCCTGTCAATGAACCAATATTGAGTGTAGCAGTTCTTATCTATTGACCCATGTCAATTTTAAATCATGATTACAAAGTCTTCATGACAATATTAGCCAGGTGTCTAATTAAAATACTACCAAAACTTACAGAGCTGGATTAATGTGGATTTGTAGGAGGTAGGGAGATGTTTGACAAAATTATTAGAACAATGATGATACAAAAAGATACAGAACTAATAATGGAGGCCATTAACAATGATCAGAGTGGATGCTGAAAAGGCCTTTGATAGAATGAATTGGGGTTTCTTAAAGTGCATCATGCAAAAACTTAGATTGCCGCAGGAATGGATAAACCTAAAATATAAGATACATGAGAATGCTGAAGTTATTATGAAGTGTAATGTTAGCCTACAGACTACCACAAATATCAGTAAGGATCAAGTCAGGGTTGTCTTCTGCCACCCCTCCTAGTTCCACTATATTTGGAACCATTATGAGTGACATAATAATGTCTAATATAAAAGGTTGCAAATGGGGAAGCAGGGTTGAAAAAATAGTATTATTCACAGATGATGTCATACTGCAAATGCAGACGAGGGCTTACAAAATGTATTTGGCAAGTTGAAAAACTGTAGTAAAACAACAGGATACAGAGCGAATTAGCTCAAAACAAATGCAGCAGTCTTAAACTGTATGCTCACAGACGATCAGGTCCAACCATTTCCATGTCTCTGGGGACACCAGAGAATGCAATATCTAAATATATGTCTAATGAATGACATGAGACAGGCAGAACAAGTGTGGGTACATGTAACACAAACATGGTGAGGTACTGAAGATGTTAATTATGGATTTAGAAAGTAAAATCTTAGCAATTAAAATGTTTTTGATCCCCTTGATGTTCTGTATAAGAAAAGCTTATAGTTTTCCACCATCAAAGGAAAAATGCATGAAACTTATAAACAGAAATAAAGTGGCTAATACTGGAAAAAAAGGAAGGAGTCAAATAAGGGAAATCAATATTAAAATTCAAGAAGGGAGACTAGAACTTCTAGACCAAGCGGAGTACCATAAAGCATCACACTTAAAACAAATGTATGAAATCCAAGACAGGAATACATGAGCCTGATGGAAAATGTGTTGGGAAATCAGCAAGAAAAAAACTGCAGATGCACAAATTGTTTGCTTTAAAGTATGTACACAAAATTACACAACCATTAACCAATTATTATCAAATAGTAAAATAAGAAAACTGAAAGATTTGCTATTGCCAAGAGGAGAAAAAAGACAGGGGGTTAAGAACTGTAAATTAAATGACTGGACTTAGTATGTGGCAAAGGAGAGCTAGAGAACTGAATTTATAGGAGAAAATGATGAAAGGAAAAACTATTAAGCTGGGAAAGAAGCAAAATGGGAGTTTGACCTCCATGAAAGAGAGAGGTTATTGTATATGGGCTTGGCTGCTTCTTGCAAGGAAACAGTACGGAGGTGAATAGAGATGCAACACATTCCAGAAACAGTAAGATATATTATAAAAGCAAGGTCAGAAATGACAGACAAAGCAATAAATAGGGCATATGGGTATTTTATGAATGAAACAGCAACAGGCTAAGAAAATAAGGGTAGAGCAGAGTCACAACTTAGAAAGAGTTTATCAGTAGAATGGTAAGAAATTTGCAAGAACACCAAATTTGTGACACAATCTAGAAAATCCATGACATTTGCATTGAAGAGCTTACATAAATATTTCTATATACCAACAAGATTGCACCACATGTTTTTGCAAGCAACAAATATGTGCTGGAGATGTAAAGAAGGGGACATGGTGATTGAGAACACATTTTCTCTAATTGTTGCAAATTACAAACATTTAAACTGCAATTGTTACATATCACAGACTGGATAGTAGGAGTTAATCTGGAATTTTCTAAAGAAATGTTGTTGAGTGTGATATCAGTGCCCATCCCAATGCATGTGTCTCTGCTAATATCCCTGATTCTAACTGTAGCCAAAAAGGCAATTATAAAGAAATGGAAGAAGGTAGATACACTGTATCTGTGACATGCCCCTTCTGGGCCAGTAATCAAGGATCCTCAATCCTCACCACTGACACTGGTGAGGGACATTCACACAGATACAGGAAAAACAATACCTAACTAATCTCACTATATTTTCCTGACTGATATAAAGAATTACTATTCCCTGTTTACTTACTAAAGCAAGGCAAGATGAAGTGGGTGAGTGATCCTTCTTTGCCAGGTTTCAAAAACAGATCACCCTGAGACTTCTGTCTCATCTACTATTATAACATCATGTCAGTGCTGGATTACAGAATGACATCACATACATTTGTTCACTTGAATTCTGGTTCTCACACTACTACCTCTACTAGAAACTGAGCCAGAATGTTGCACATCTGTGTTTACATACACATACATACAGATTTGATAAGATGTGTTATAGCATCTGGAAGCTATAAAACCATTTCAAAAATGTCTACTCTTTCAGGGTAGCAATTAGTTCACCCCTAAGGAGAATACAGTAGGATTCCTAGTCCTGGATTTTACAAACATTTTTGCCTTTGGCAGCAATCAGAACTGTAAGATACAATCTTGATGGCCTAAACTAGGTAATTTAATTTCAGACTATTTTTTTTCAAAGTTAGCTGGACTGAGATTGACCTCTTCTCTTCCAGTGTCCTCTGTTACAATATATTCATTTTAACAGTTACAGTACAGTCTGACATACATGTGCATTTCGTTTCTGTCGAGCAAGACCCACTGTTGGTACATTTTTAACACAAGCAGCTTTACAAATACATTTTCAAAGCAAGCACCTGTACAAATCAGTTTGATATTCAAATAACATATAATTCTTTACAAAACTTGAGCTAGCTATGCTGACATATGCTACACATCCACTGCCCTACTTCCCCTGACATAGGTGGCAATACCTCACATCATCACATCTCTCCCCTCTTAGAAGACTCAAGCTACTTTTTCAAGTTGCCCTTGACAAATGTGGCTTGAGGGACATGAGCCTGTCTGAGGACACAGTAACCCATACCCTGTCTTGAGATCCCATTTGCACTGGCATTGCTGACCTCATTTCGGTTCTGCATTGTCATGTCATATGCCTACAACCCTAGGCTCCACCTTAATAACTTGACATTTTGCTGGCTGGCTCGATGTGGCCACAGATACCACTCAGACTAGTGCCGTCACCTACTGCAAATACTTAGCCCAAGGACCTCCCTATCATGGTAAGGCTTCATCATGCTAACATGGTACAATTTGTGTCCCTTCATCCTGCCTAGCAGGTTTACTGTGTACTTATCATCACAGACCTTCCTTACCACTTCAAAGAGTCCCTCTCAAGCTGCCTGCAGCTTATTGTGTGTGCCAAGAATGTGCACCATAACATGCTGTCCCACAGCATAGGCTCAGGCTCGAGCATTCCTGTCATACCAGACCTTTTTCTACTGTTGGGCTTCTGCCAGATTCTCCTGGACCAAGCCCAAGAGCTCCTCAAGCCTTGTCCTGAGGTTTAGGACATATGCCACAATAGACCCCTTGTAGGATTCACAATCACTCTCCCACTCATCACAAATCAAAAGACCCCTACACCCTATGTCCATGCACCAACTCAAAGCGTGAAAAACCTGTGGATTCCTGGGGTACCTCTCTGTATGCAAACAGCAGTTTGGGCAAATATTTGTCCCACTCTCTCTTAAACTGGTCTGCAAATGCCTCTAGCATGGTCTTTAGTGTATAGTTTAACATCACCACAAGACCACCAGTCTGGGGGTGGTAGGGGGTAGTTTATAGGTGCTTCACCCCGCAGCACTCCTACAGACAAGCCAGCAGGTCTGACATGAAATTGGCACTTGTGTCAGTCAGTATTTCTTTTGGGAAACCTACCCTGATGAAAATCTCTAACAAAGCATTTGCCACCTTCTCTGCCTCAATAGAGGACAGAGCCACTGCTTCAATGTCAATAGTAGCATAATCGACTACCATCAGGATATACTTTTCCCTGTGGAACTTAGGGTACTCAGAGACCCCGCAATGTCCAAGCTACCCTCTGAAATGGCTCTTCAATCACAGGTAAGGCATAAAAAGAGCTTTGACCTTGTCTCCTGCCTTTTCTATCTTTTGACATTGTTTGGTACCCTGTTACATCCCTTGCAATCTCAGGCCAATAAAAGTTCTGCATAATACATCTCTCGGTACACTTTATACCCATATGACCTGCAAAAGGAATGTCATGAGCTATGACTAGAAGTGCCAAAGGGTAGGATCTGGGCACTACCAACTGCTGTAATACATCACCCTCTAGCCCTCACACAGGAGTCCACTCTCTATACAGTAACCTTTTGTTCCAGTATACAGCCTCCCCCTTTCCATGAGAATCAGGTGTCTCCCTAGCTGCTTCCCTCAAGCCTCCTAGTGTAGGGTCCAGGAGCTGAGACAATCTCAACTCTACCTTTATGACCCTTCCCAGCTCCCCTTCTACAGGAAGTCTGGTATCCTCTGACAGCAGTGCCTCACTGTCAGCCTGGGTACTGCCACTCACTTCTGCCCTTGCAATCACTCTTTCCAAGGGAACATCAATACCTACCAGCAGCTGTCGCTTATTTTCAGGGTCACTGCTACAGGGTAGCTTCCTCCCTGAAACAACCACATCACCAGCCACATCTTCAGGTGTGGGGTTGGTCTAGGTCTCCCTCAGGCTACCATACTCACATGCCTACCTCCAAGCCTGATTGTGTGTCACTGCATGCACACATGGTACTGCATTATCAAAATCATTCCCTATCAAGACATCTGCAGAGATTTACTCTACCACACCTACTTGCTTGCTTCCTATTCCACCCTCTCAATCAAGATGAACCCTTGCCAAACGTATTTGGAATGGGATCCTGTCTAAAGCTCTGACTGGAGTGGACTGCCCAAGCAAGGACTGCTCCTCTTTAACCACTGTAGGCTTCACAATGGTTACGTCAGAGGCTGTGTCTTTCTTAGCAGCGGTCTGTTTTCCATCCACTAAGATAGGACATAAACTCTGGTGATAGTCTGGTACCCATGGTTTCTTCAGACAACTTACCACTGGCATATTGTTATTACCACTTGCTGGCTCTCTCCCCTTTGGTTACCCATGTTGCTTCCATGGACATATGTATGCTACATAGCCCACTGGTTACATTTAAAACATCTAAATCTTGGTCCTGGGCATGTACCTGAACTAGTGGCTTCCCTTGTTACTGGTGGACTCTGTTGGGGTGGTTTTGGCTGCCCACCATGGGTTCCCTTATATCCATGTGCAGCACTGGGTATCCCCTTCTTGTGCAATGATGCCTTTCTTGCTAAGTAGAGATCCCTTTTTTCCCCAGCTCATCTGCAGAGTTACACTTCTGGTCTGCAACCAGAGTCTCATGTCCTCGAACAAAGTGCTAAGGGCTTGTCCATTCACCAAAATGTCTGCCAGACTTTCAAAAGTGGTGCTCTGACACTCTGTCACCCACCTATGAAAATAAGTGCTTAACTCAGCAATATCATCATCTATACTTTCATCTGCCTTGCATCAATGCTCACAAAACTTTTTTCTGTAAGTTTCAGGTGTTAACTTAAAACATTCCAATAAACATTGTTTAACTTTAGTATAGTTTAAAAAAAAATCAATATCAGACAATTTTGAAACAGCAGTTACAGCTTTACCATGGAGTAAGGGGGCCGGGAACCATACCCAGAGCCCTTGTCAGCATTATACAGTTTACATACTCTTTCAAATATATAAATAAAACTATCAAAGGTATCACCCTCTTTAAACTGTGGAAGAAATTTGCTGACCTTTATTCTTCTGGGCTTTAGTTATTCCCTTCCCCGTTACCTCCAAGAACCTGACAAAGAGTCAATATCTTCCTCTCATGTTGATGCTGCTTCTCATTTTCTTCAGCCTCCAAATCAATCAGTCTATATTTTCTTTGACCTCCAAATACTACAATCTCTCTGCTGATTCTAATTCCATCTGTTTTGCCTGACGCAGTATCTCCACTGATTCTAATTCTAAATGTTTGGCCTCCAATTCAATTCTGTTTAATTCCAGATGAATTTTTAAGTCCTTTGAGGAAAAGGTGAACTGTCCAGTTTCTGAGTGCTGCAAATCCCCAGCATCTGACTGGTTATCCTTCCAGTTGCTGGTCTGAGCTATTGCTGTGACTAAAGTTGAAATAATTTCCTCTTTAGTCAGGTTAGTATGCACCACTCATTTGGCTTCACACACCTTCACCATCTGGTTCTTTGTCAGTTTGCCATAATCCTCTGCTGACATCTTTGCCTGCTTTCCCTGACTGAACTAAACTAACAAAAAATAAATAAAAATGTTGTGAAAATGAAACTATGTATATTTACCTTCTGGCTGCTGACAGTACACACACCTTCTGTGACAACTGCCTACAGGCTATAGTAGTTCAGTTAATATCCCACTACTGCCACCAATATGTGATGTCCCTCCTCTTGGCCAGTAATCAAGGAGCCTTAATCTTCACCACTGACAACAGTGAGGAATGTTCACTTCGAAAAAATAGATACACACAGTATTTCCAGATGCAGTTCTCTGCATCAAGCAAAATTTCCATTAACAGCACACAGGGAACACACTCACATCCTGGGGCTTGCTTTCCCTCTTTCTCAACAGGCCCCAAATAAGACCCCACACTGACCATAGCTATAGAGTTGAGTCCTCAGCCAAGTGTTCCAAGCCAAGTCCTCCACTACCTTCTCTGTGAAACCAGTGTTCTGTGTCCCTGCTCCAAGTAGCTGACACACACACTCTTTGAGATTTGATTTTCAAATACATACACACGCACACACACACACACACACACACACACACACACACACACACACACACACACACACACACACACATACACACACACACCTGGGAAAGGCTAGCACAGATTTACCAGCTATGCCCCCACTGTCCAGATTATAAGGTAGATACTGCCCACCAGAACATTCCAAAGCCAGCTACTCTAAGGCTCTTACCAGGGTTCCAATTATACTTAGTAAAATGAATACTAATACAAATGGCAGTGTTTGACCAATGCAGCAAAGCTTTCAGAAGTGGCCAAAATGTCACCAAATAAATATAAGCACTCTCAATGGTTAAAATATTCTCTAAAAGACCAGCCACAATGAAAGGTTTAAATATATTTAATAATACATAATAAAAAACATGAAAATACTAAATATGTATATACAAAAAAAACACCATCGTTTCAATTACAGGAAATATTAAAAATAATACAGATGGATAGATTCACACAGATACTAAAAAGAATACCTAACTAATCTCTCATTTTCCTGACTAATCTAAACAATTAGTATTGCCTGGTTACTTAATAAAGCAAGGCAAGATAAAGTGGGTGAGTGAACCTTCTTTGTCAGTTTTCAAAAACAGACTGCCCTGAGAGTTCTGTCTCATCTAGTATTAAAACATCATTTCAGTGCTGGCTTACAGAATGACATCACATACATCTGGGCACTTGACTTCTGGTTCCCACACTACCCACTATAATAGAAAATGAGCCAGAATAATGCACATATGTGTTACCATACACACACATATAGCTTTGCTAAGGTGTGTTATGGCATCTGGAAGCTATAAAGCCATTTCAAAAATTTCCTCCCATCTAGAGTAACAATTAGTTCACCTCTAATGACTATACAGTAGGATTCCTAGTCCTGTTTTTCACAAACTGGCTGCAATCAGAACTGTAAAATGCAATATTTATGGCCTAAACCAAGTAATTTAATTTCAGACTATTTTTTCAAAGTTTGCTGGACTGAGATTAACCTCTTCTCTTCCAGTATCCTCTGTTATAATATATTCATTTCAACAGTTACAATACTGTCTGACATTCAGGTGTCTTTCCTTTCTGTCCAGTAGGACCCATTGTTGGTACATTTTTAACACAAGCAACTTTACAAATACATTTTCAACACAAGCACCTGTACAAATCAGTTAAAGATGCAAATGACATATACATTTTTTATAAAAGTCCAGCTAGCTATGCTGGCATATTTTACACATCTGCTGCCCTATTTCTCCTAAAATAGCTGGCAATACCTCACATCACAAAATCTGCCATTGGGGAGGTTAATAAAATGAATGACATTAACCAAATGGAAAAGAGGACAGCAGACAGAAGAGTATCGAATAAGTTTGATTTATGCATGGCATTATAATATGACAGAAAATTATTGTAAATACTTGGCAATAACTCAATCAAGAAGCTCCTTAGAGAAAGTATAGACATCTTAATGACATTCATTTCATATGAATGACAGAATTAACTGATATAGGTTAACTTGGGTAGCAATAAGTAGTCATAGTGGTCTTTCTTTTAGTTTACGTTATGTAATGCAGTTAAGCTGATTACATTAGAAGCTCATGAGATACTTGTGGAAACTAGTAGAGTCAGGATTAATACTGAGCTCTGTCATATAAAGGGCACTCATCAAAAATTCAGAACAGAGGATTATGATTGTGTCACTGATCATAACCTACTTATTATGTGTTTGAGACATGGATGCCAAGAAATTCACCTTGAGAGTGAAGCTCCAGAACAGAATCTTGGCAACCATGTTGAGACCACATAATGCAGGGCTGTGATCAGAAACCCAATCAAAATTCTTTGTAATGCATGGAGCATTATCTGCTCCATGCACTAGTAGTTGCAGAAAAAAATGCTAAGTGTTTTGCCAGCTTTCAAAGCCACAAAGCCCTTGGTGAGCACAAACAGTGTAAAAAATGTCTGTTGTGTTCACACTCTCAGCTGTCCAAATGGTTACTAGCACTTCAGACAGTTTGTGAAATCAGTGTAAATGACCCTTTAAAAAAGACCAGAATGCTTTTGTTTCTTCCATTTCACTCATACACTATTTTTCTCCCTTGACTTGAAAAACTGGTTTCACTTTTTCTGCTATCGTTTATGATAGCACTTGTGAAAGTAGTATTGTTTTTAACAAAGAATAAAATAACGTTCCTGCAGTCATTTAAAAATGCTGTTTGATGCTTCTTCACAATTATAAAGTGCAAAGTAAGAATGTCTCAGGTCAACTGATGTAAAAACGTAGCTTCAGACATTTGCTAGTATTTCAGACTTAGCATGTAAAACAGTGCTAAGTTTTAAAGTAAAAGCATGCTGATTAAGCTCCGTGTGTAACATCTGTTTGTTGGTGCTTCTAACAGTGCATGTGAAGCAATTCATTTGACATTTTCCCCAAATTGAAAATACTGTACATTACCTTCCCATTATGATCTTTTTTCTTTGACTCATATCAGATAAGTTCATTATTTGCTCACACTTCTGACATTGCTTTTGAAAATGACACATTTTGTAATCTGCAAAAAATCTACCAGGTGCGGTGTGAGACAAGGACAGTTTTAATCCACAATGTTAAAACAAGGACACAATGCCAATATAAAATATCTGATGAATGGACCAAGTAAACACTTATCTAGTAGACCATGAATAAAATACTGATGAGTGCTTTCATCTGCACTTCATTTAGACTTCTTCAGCTAAATTCCATGATATCACTGGGCCCTTTTATAGCATTACAGTCGGATAACCAATTCAAATCCTAAAAGCTACAGCGTATCTAAGTAAGCAAGTGAAATGTATTTACTTAGTAATTTAAAATATATCTAAAATGATGTCTAAAATTGTATCAAAAAGTGTATATATATATATATATATCAGCAGCTATATACATAACATTGCAGATGCTTACAACTATACAGTTTTTAACTGCAATGTTATAAAAGGGCCCAGTGATATCATGGAATTTATTTCCAGAACTCTAAATGATTTACAGATGAAAGCACTCTGTGACACAAGTGCACTGGCCCAGTAATCAAGGAGCCTCAATCCTCATCATTAGCACCAGTGAGGGGCATCCACATTGGGAGGATAACAAATACACACACAGTAAAGTACAATTTCCCATAAGAGCACACAGAGATCACAGTCAATCTGGGGCTGGTTACTCCCTTTCTCTCCAGATCCCCAATAAGACTCCCCAGTGGCACAGCTATAGGGTTCAGATCTCAGCTGAGTATCCAAGCTAAAACCTCCAAACCTCCAGTACCCTCTCTGTCCAACCAGTGCTTCATGTTCCTGCCCAAGTAGCTGACACACACACACACACACACACACACACACACACACACACACACACACACACACACACACACACACACACACACACACACTTTGAGATTTGGTTTATATACAAACAGACACTCCAGGGGAAGCCTAGCACAGGTTCTCCAGCTGTGCCCCCTTACACTCAGGCTATAAAGTAGTAATCCACTGCCACCAACTACCCTTATCAGCTACTATAAAGGCCCATACCAAAGGGTGTCCAGTTTTACTGTGCAATATTATTATTATTATCCGATTAGTAAGTGTGATAAACAGCAAGGCTTTTGGAGTGGCTTTGTACAGTATCACCAAATACATGCAAATACTCTAGAGCTTAAATTATCTCTACACAAAACAGCCACAGTTGAAAGGTTTAAAAATATTTAATAATAAATAATAAAAACACCGCACAATACTTATTACTTTAACACAATGACATTACAGAGTTCAGAAATCACAGGAAATACTTTAAAACAATATTGTAGGACAGTCTGACACAAATATAGAAAATAGCTAGTTTAATCTTACTATGTCTATCTATCTCCAAGAGAAATCACTGTTCAAAATACTACTTACATACAAGCAAGTGCTAATGAGTGAATGTTCTTACTAGATCCAAGACAAGATACAAAATGCTTTGCTTTCTTTCTGAGATAGCCATTAAATTGATAATACAGCTTATTGCTGAGTCATTTCAGATTACATCATTCTTGACACCTCTTCTGAAGTTTTCCAGGCTCACAGAACTCAAAATTTAACATATCTTTGTAATCTTGCACCTGCCAGGAAACCACAGCAATATAGGGCACTTTACATGTAAAATCGAGTAATTATCTCTGTCTTAAAACAATAGAAAGAATTTCCTAGCCCAGACATCCTGTCTTCAAGCTTCAGATCAAATACAGTTGTAAAATTCTTTACTTAATAGCTTTCTTCCAGCAGGGTGCACTCTGGTTACATTTCTGAAGCTCAGTACAATCTATGGTTTAATCATAACATACAGTTCTCTTTTCATTTGTAAAACAAGCCTTAGGATTATATTAATATTTACAAATTACATAGAACTATTGACAAAATTATATCTGAATGGGCTGGCAGCCCCTCAGTTTTTCACCCCCCCCCCGAGAACTCAAGCTAGTTTTTCAAATGCCCATTGAGAAACGTTGCTTGAGAGGGCTGAATCTATCTGGGTATACCTTACCCCATTTCCTGTCTTGTGAAAGCCCATCTGCATTGGCATTGCGAATCCCACTGCGGTGCTGCACTGACATGTCATATGCTTGCAACCATAGGCTCCACCTTAGTAACTTGGCCTTTTGCTGGCCTCCTCGATGTAACTATGTTAGGGGATTGTGATCTGTAACTACAGTGAATTTTCTTAAATACAGATAAGGCTGAGGTTTCTGCTGTGCCCAAGTATGGCTAGACATTCCTTTTCTACTGCTGCATAACATTCCTCCCTGGGTTGAAGGCTGTGACTGAAATAAACCACTGGATGCTCTTCTCCCTCTGAAGAAATCTGGTTAAATACAGCCCCCACCCCATGGTTTGAAGTATCCACCTGCACAACAAATTATTTGTTGTAATCTGGACTGGCTAACACAAGGGGTCAAGCTTCTTTAACCTTCTGGAATGCCTGCTCACAGGCTGGGGTCCACACTACCTTATCTGGCCTGTGTTTCCTTGTCAGGTCTGTGAGGGGAGCAGCTATGGTACTATAACTAGGGACGAACTTTCTGCAGTGCCCTGCTGTCCCTAAGAATGCCCTCACCTGCTTTTTAGTAACAGGTGCAGGCCATGCCTGAATGGCTTCCATTTTGGCAGGTTCTGGCCTGATCTTACCACTCCCCACTATAAGTCCCAGGTAGGAGACCTCTGCCATACCCACCTGACATTGGCTGAACTTAATGGTCAACCCTGCCCTCTGTACTCTGCCCAGCACCTCCCTTACATGCTGAAGATGCTCTTGCCAGGAATGGCTGTAGATGACAATATCATCTAGGTAAGCAAGGGCAAACCATCCTGCTCCTGCTGGGATTTGATCTACCAGCCTCTGGAAAGTTGCTGGGACATTTTTCATCCCAAAGGGCATCTTTGTGAACTCATACAAGACAAAAGGTGTCACAAAGGCTGAACTCTTTCTAGCACTGGGAGTCAAGGGCACCTGCCAGTAACCCTTGGCAAGATCAATGGTGGTAAGATACTTAGCCCCACCCAGGTGCTCTAGGGCCTCATCTGTCCTAGGCATGGGGTAAGCATCTAACTCTGTGTGACTATTTAATTTCTTGTAGTCCACACAGAACCTGGTGCTGCCATCCTTCTTTGGCACCAGCACCACTGGGGAGGCCCAGGGACTGTTGAACTCTTGAATTTCTAAAGCTCAGTACAGTCTATGGTTTAATCATAACATACAGTTCACTTTTCATTTCTAAAGCAAGCCTGTGGATTATATTAATATTTACAAATGACATAGAATTATTTACAAAATTATATCTGAATGGGTTGGCAGGGCCTCAGTTTTTCACACACACACACACCCCCACCCCCACCCGAGGACTCAAGCTAGTTTTTCAAGTGTCCCTTGAGAAACATTACTTGAGAGGGCTGAGTCTATCTGGGTATACCTTACCCCATTCCCTGTCTTGAGAGCCCATCTGCATTGGCATTGCTAATCCCACTGCGGTGCTGCACTGACATGTCATATGCTTGCAACCATAGGCTCCACCTTAGTAACTTGGCATTTTGTGGCTGCCTCGATGTAACCATGTTAGGGGAATGTGATCTGTAACTACAGTGAATTTTCTTAAATACAGATAAGGCTGAAGTTTCTGCAGTGCCCACACTATGGCTAGACATTCCTTTTCTACAGCTGCATATATATCGACTGAGATAAATCACTGGATGCTCTCCTCCCGCTGAAGAAATCTAGCTAAATACAGTCCCCACCTCATGGTTTGAAGCATCCGTCTGCACAACAAATTTTTTGCTGTAATCTGGACTGGCTAACACAAGGGTTCCTCCCAAATCTTCTTTAACCTTCTGGAATGCCTGCACACAGGTTGGGGTCTACACTACCTTATCTGGCCTGTGTTTCCTTGTCAGATCTGTGAGAGTAGCAGCTATGGTACTATAACTAGGGATGACCTTTCTGTAGTACCCTGCTGTCCCTAAGAATGCCCTCACCTGCTTTTTGGTAACAGGTGTAGGCCATGCCTGAATGGCTTCCACTTTGGCAGGTTCTGGCCTGATCTTACCACTCCCCACTCTATGTCCCAGGTAGGAGACCTCTGCTATACCCACCTGACATTTGCTGGGCTTAATGGTCAGTTCTGCCCTCTGTATTTTACCCAGCACCTCCCTTACATGCTGAAGGTGTTCTTGCCAGGAATGGCTGTATATGGCAATATTATCTAGGTAAGCAAGGGCAAACCACCCTGCTCCTGCTGGGATATGATCTACCAGACTCTGGAAAGTCACTGGGGCATTTTTCATCCCAAAGGGCATCTTTGTGAACTCATACAAGACAAAAGGTGTCATGAAGGCTGCACTCTCTCTAGCTCTGGGAGTCAAGGGTACCTGCCAGTAACCCTTGGTAACATCAATGGTGGTAAGATACTTAGCCCACCTCAGGTGCTCTAGGGCCTCATCTGTCCTAGGCATGGGGTAAGCATCTAACGCTGTGTGACTATTTAATTTCTTGTAGTCCACACAGAACCTGGTGCTGCCATCCTTCTTTGGTACCAGCACCACTGGGGAGGCCCAGGGACTGTTAGACTCTTGAATTAATCCTAGTTTCAACATTTCCTGTATCTCCTCCCTCAGAGTCTGTTCAACTCTCTCAGGCACCCTATAAGGGGCCTGCCTAATAGGCCTTTGGAGTCCTGTATCCACCTGGTGCTGCACCAGGTGGGTGCACCTTGGTTTCCCAGTAAACATGTCCCCAAACTCCTGTAACACTGCTTGGAGTTCTTGAACCTGGTTAGGAGATAGCTGCTGGGACATTGCTACCCTTCCATTGAGGTGTCAGTCTGAGCCTCACTGAAGAGATCAGTCATCAGATCTCCCTCAGACTCCTCCTGCAATCCACTGCAAATACTCAGCACAAGGTCCACCCTATCATGGTAAGGTTTCATCATGTTAACATGGTACAGTCTGTGCCCCTGCCTCCTGCCTAGCAGTTCTACCACGTAGATAACATCACTTACCTTTCTTACCACCTTGTAGGGTCCCTTGCAAGATGCCTGCAGCTTGTTGTGTCTGACAGGAGTGACAACCATTACCTGCTGCTCTACACCATACTCTCTAGCTCCAGCATTCCTGTCATACCAGGCCTTTTTCTGCTGTTGGACTTCTGCCAGGTTCTCCTGGGCCAAGCTCATGAACTCTCTGAGCCTTGTCCTGAGGTTTAGGACATATGCCACAACAGACTCCTTGTGGGTTTCACACTTACCTTCCCACTCATCACAAATTAAATCTAGAGGTTCCCTTACCCTATGCCCATACAGCAACTCAAAGGGTGAAAAACCCATGGATTCCTGGGGAACCTCTCTGTAAGCAAACAACAGATGGGGCAAAAATTAGTCCCACTCCCTCTTAAACTGGTCTGCAAATGCCTGTAGCATGGTATTGAGTGTAGAGTTTAACCTCTCAACAAGACCATTAGTCTGGGAATGGTAGTGGGTGGTCTTTAGGTGCTTCACCCCACAGTACTTCCACAGATGATCCAGCAGGTCTGACATGAAATTGGCACCTCTGTCAGTCAGTATTTCTTTGGGGAAACCTACCCTGCTGAAAATCTCTAACAAACCATTTGCCACCTTTTCTGCCTTAATGGAGGACAAAGCTGCTGCATCAGGGTATCTTGTAGCCTGCTCTACTACTACTAGAATATATTTTTTCCCTGTGGAACTTTGGGTACTCAGAAGCCCCACAATATCCATAGCTACCCTCTGAAATGGGTCCTCAATCACAGGCAAAGGCATCAAATGAGCTTTCTCCTTGTCTCCTACCTTGCCTACCTTTTGGCACTGCTCACAGGTCCTGTAGTACCCTGTTACACCTCTGGAAATTCCAGGATAATACATGTTCTGCATAATACGTCTCTTTGTATGTTTTATGCCAATATGACCTGCAAAGAGAATATCATGGGATATGGTTAGAAGTGCCAAATGATAGACTAGGCACTACCAACTGCTGCATCTTCTCACCTTCTAGGCCTCCCTCAGGGGTCCACTCTCTGTACAGTAACCCTTTGTTCCAGTATACTGATTCCCTCTTCTCTTGAAAATCAGGTGCCTCACTAGCTACCTGTCTCAGACCTTGTAATATAGGGTCTGAGAGCTGAACCTGTCTCAGCTCTCTTTATAACCCTTCCCAGCTCCCCTTCCACAGGAAGTCTGGTATCCTCTGACAGTGGTGCCTCACTGTCAGCCTGGGTACTACTACTCACCTCTACCTTAGCAGTCACTCTGTACTCTGTCCAAGGTAACATCAGTACCCACAAGCAGCTGTGGCTCCTCTTCAGTCTCACTGCTACAGAGTAGCTCCCTCCCTGAAGTAACCACCTCACCAGTCCTGGTTGCAAGTGTGCAGCTTTTCTGGGTCTGCCCTAGGCTACCAGACCCACATGCTTGTCTCTAAGCCTGGCTGCATCCAGCTGCATGAGCACATGGTACTGCATTATCAAAATCATTCTCTATCAGGACATGTGCAGGTATATCCTCAAGCACACCTACTTGCTGGCTTCCTTTTCCTCCCTCCCAGTCAAGGTGAACCCTAGCCAAAGCTATTTGGAATGGGGTCCCTCCTAAAGCTATGACAGGAGTAGACTGCCAAGGCCAGTAATGCTCCTCTGCAACCATTGCAGGCTTCACAATGGTTATGTCACAGGCTGTGTCTCTCTTAGCAATTGTCTCTTTGCCATTCACTACGATAGGATATAACCTCTTGTGGTATTTTGGTACCCTTGTTGTCTCAAGACAACCTACTGTTGGCATTTTGTCTTTCCCACCTACAGGGTTCTCACCTTTTATTCCCCTCCTTGCCTCCATGGACATCTATATGCCACATTGTCCCACTGGTTGCATTCAAAACATTTAACCCTAGGTCCTGGATGTGTACCTGGACTAGTGGCTTCCCCTTCTACTGGCAGATTCTGCTGGGGCAGTCTGGGCTGACCACCATGGGTTCCCTTAGACCCATGAGCAGCACTGGATGCCCCTTTCCTGTGCATGGATGCCCTGTTTGCTAGGTAGAGGTCTCCCTTCTTCCTCAACTCATCTGTAGTAGAGCATTGTCTATCAACTAACCAGATCCTCATGTCCTCGGGCAAAGTGGTAAGGGCTTATTCCCTCACTAAAACGTCTGCCAGCCCTTCAAAAGTGGTGACCTGATATCCACTCACCCATCTGTGAAAATAAGTGCTTAATTCAGCAACATATTCACACTCACTTTCATCTGCCTTGCGTCTATGCTCACAAAACATTTTCCTATAAGACTCAGGTGTTAGCTTAAAAAATTCTAGCAAACAATTCTTTGCAGCATTATAATTTAAGAAATCATTGTCAGACAGTTTGGAAAGTACATTTACAGCTTTGTCATGAAGTAAAGTTGTCAGGAACTGCACCCAGTGCCTTTGGTCAACATTATACTGTTTACATACCCTCTCAAACATATGAATGAAACTATGAAAATTATCCCCCACTGTAAACTGTGGAAGAAATTTACTGGCCTTTTGTGCTTCTGGGGTCCGGTTACTCCCTGACCCATTACCTCCATGACTCTGGCAAAGAGTCAGCATCTCCTTTTCATGTTGCCTCTGCCTCTCCTTCTCCACAGCTTCCATTTCCAAATGCCTAGCCTCCAACTCAAGTCTCTTTAGCTCCAGACAGATTTTTAAATCCTCTGTAGAAAGGTTGAGCTGTCCATTCTCTGAGTGTTGTATACCTCCACAGCCAGTCTGATCATCTTCCTGGTTGCTATTCTCTGATGCAGCTGTGACCAAAGCTCCAATCATGTCTGCCTTAGTCGGGTTTCCATTCACCAGTCCTTTAGCCTGGTACATCTCAGCCAACTGGCTCCTTGTCAGCTTGCCATACTCCTCTGCTGACATGCTTGCCTGCTCTCCCTGACTGACTAAGATAACAAAAGAAACAAAACAATTGTGATCTGAACTCTGAATGTTCACTGCGTGGCTGATTTAGAGTACAAAAAGTACCTACAGTGATCACTGTACCCAAGCTACAGAAATTCACTATCCACACCACTAGAAGCCAATTAACGTGATGTGGCTCTCTCACCACTATCAAATTAATATTTGTTGTGGATATCCCACCACTGCCAAACAATAAATATGTGGTGTGGATATCCCACCACTGCCAACCAATTAATATGTTATGCCCATGTACTGGCCCATTAATCAAGGAGCATCAATCCTCACCACTAGCATCAGTGACGGGCGTCCACATTGGGAGGACAAAAAGTGGGCACACAGTAAAGTACAATTTCCCTTAGAAGCACACAGAGATCACAGTCAGTCTGGGGCTGGTTTCTCCTTTTCTTTATAGAACCCCAATAAGACTCCTCACTGGCACAGCTACAGGGTTCAGAGCTCAGCTGCGTAGTCAAGCCAAAACCTCCAGTACCCTCTCTGTCCAACCAGTGCTTCGTGTCTCTGCCCAAGTAGCTGATGCACGCACACACTTTGAGTTTGTGTTCAGACACTCCTGGGGAAGGGTGGCACAGGATCTTCAGCTATGCCCCCTTACACCCAGGCTATAACGTAGTAATCCACTACCACCAACTACCCTTATCAGCTACTATAAAGGCCCTTACCAAAGGGTGTCCAATTTTACTGTGCAATATTATTATTATCCGATTAGTAAGTCTGATAAACAGCAAGGCTATTGGAGTGGCTTTGTACAATATCACCAAATACATGCAAGTACTATAGAGCTTAAATTATCTCTACACAAAACAGCCACAGTAGAAATATTTAAAAATGTGTAATAATAAATAACAAAAACACCAGGCAATACTTATTACTTCAACACAATGACATTACAGAGTTTAGAAATCACAGGAAATACTTTAAAACAATATTGTAGGTAGTCTAATCTTACTATTTCTATCACTAAGAGAAATCACTGTTCTAAATACTACCTACATACAAGCAAGTGTTGGTGAGTGGATGTTCTTACTAGATCCAAGACAAGATACAAAATGCTATGCTATGCTTTCTTTCTGATAGCCCTTAAATTGATAATACACCTTACTGCTGAATCATTTCAGATTACATAATTCTTGAAACCTCTGCTGAAGTTTTCCAGGCTCACAGAACTCAAAATGTAACATATATTTGTAATATTGCACCTGCCAGAAAACCACAGCAATAAAGGACACTTTACATGTAAAATCTAGTAAGTATCTCTGTCTTAAAACTATAGAAAGAATTTCCTAGCCCAGACATCCTGTATCCGAGCTTAAGATCAAACAGAGTTGTAAAATTCTTTACTTAACAGCTTTCTTCCAGCAGGGTGCACTGTGGTTACATTTCTGAAGCTCAGTACAACATACAGTTTAATTATAACATGTAGTTCTCTTTACATTTGTAAAACAAGCCTGTGGATTATATTAATATTTACAAAAGACAGGATTATTTACAAAATTCTATCTGTCTGAGCTGGCAGCCGCTCACTTTGGCACACACTCATTAGTATTTTATTTGTGGTCCATTAGAGTGTTTACTTGGTCTGTTAGTTGAATGTTTTATTTTGGCACCATGTCCTTGCAGTACAGCAGGGAACAGATAATAATTAGATGCTTGAGCTTGTAAACAGTCTACTTCTTCAAATGTCATATTTCCATATACATATGTGATGCCCACCACTACTACCAATATGTGATGACCACCAATATGTGTCACCCCATGCTGGGCCAGTAATCAAGGAGCCTGAATCCTCAGCACTGACATTGGAGAGAGACATGCACTTGGAATACAAATAGATATACTTCGTATTTCTAGATGAAGACCTCCCTGCATTAAGTACAATTTCCCTTAAGAGCACACAGGGAACACACTCAGCCTGGGGTCTGGATGTCTTTATATCTGTCTCCCTCCAGGTCCCCAATAAGACTCCCCACTGGTACAACTGTAGGGTGAGATCCTCAGCCGAGAGTCCAAGCCAAGTCCTCCAGCACCATCCCTGTAAACCCAGTGCTCCGTGCCCTTGCCCCAAGTAGCTCACACACACACACACACACACACACACACACACACACACACACACACACACACACACACACACACACACACACACACTGAGAGATTTGATTTTTCACACACATGCGCACACATACACATACGCACACATGCGCACACTCACGCAAGCACGCACACACATGCACGTACACACACGCACTCATGCACACACACTCACACACACATGCACATACACGTGCACACACTCACAAACACACATGCAAGCACACGCACGCATGTGCACACACACACACACACACACACACACGCATGCTCACATGAACGCACATGCACTCACACATGCACGCATACACACGTGCACACACACACACATGCTTACACACATACACACACACACACACACACACACAGACACACGCACACACACACACACACACACACACACACACACACACACACACACACACACACACACCTGGGAAAGGCTAGCCCAGATTATCCGCTCTACCAACTTTGCCAGACTATAAGGTAGATTCACTGCCACTATTCAGATACTATAAGGATGTTAAAAGGATGTTCAATTAATGTGTAATATTAATACAAATGGTAGTAGTTCACCAAGATGGCTAGGCCATCTGGAGTGGCCCACAAATTGTCAGCAAATAAATATAAGTACTCTCAAAGGTTAGATACTTTCTACAAGGACTAGTCAATAACACCTCCATAGAAATACCAATTCATTTAAATAATTACATCTTTGGATTGACCCTTCTCTAAACTTCAGCAGGAAAAAAAGTTTTCACATTATTCTTGTGGGCCATCAAAATCTTGAATAAGGAAAGGAATTTTTCTCTCCCAGTTGGAATATGTACTTGCCCTAATATCCTCATTACAAAAATCAACACTCACCCACATTCTTGCCAATAAAATATATAACTTCATAAACACCCTTACCTAAACACCAACACCACTGCAAAGCACAGGAAATGGCTAAATGGCTTCCATTAAATCAAAGAATAGAACTTTTAGGTTACCAACTGTTCAGACTCTTAAATAGCCAACCTATTTATGCCTTAGCAGTTAAATCTATAAGACAAACTCCTACCTACAGCCTAAGAAGTCAGAGCCCAACAGCTCACACATTATAAGCTCCTAAGGCCAGGCTCCACTGTACAAACTACTGCTTTTTCACATGGGGCCCAAACTATAGGAATCTATCCTATCCCACATTGTATGTACTACCTTACATTCCATTCCTTGCTAAAGGCCCATCTCCATAATCTCATTAAATGTCAATACCTCTCATCAGTCATAGCTCCTAAATGTGTCCTCCCACGTTGCTATCTCATTATCTCCCAATGTGATCTATGACTATTTATTCAATGCAAACGTCATCTACTCTCTCATCTCCCTTTGAAGCCACTGTTCCCTCCATAAGTTATTCTGACTCTGTTGTATATAAGTATATACATTTGTTTGAGAATGTACAATTCAATGCAGTTTATACCCTGAAAGCCACTGTTTCCAACTGATTTTACTTGACTTGTATATAACTTATGTGTATCATCATACAATCTGTGAGTATTCAAATGACATTGCACCTCTCTGTATGTTCCTATCTCTTTCTCCCCTGGGCTGAGACTGAAATTGGTAATTTGTGATCAGTGGGGTGCCCTAGTAAAATAAATAAATAAATAAAACCACCTATCACAATTTTGATTTCTTGTAGTAATAAATAAACACACCATTATTGCTGGTTGCAACAACTTGCCCATTTACATGGCTGACTACCATTTTGTAATGCACTACACTTTTCCCATATCTTTCTATTTCTTACAGAAATACCCTCTCACCCATTCTTCCATACTAGACAACCTTTATTTCTGATGTACTTAATTGACATGGAGGATAATGAGTAAATCTGTATACATTGTACTTTTGTTAAAATATTACACTGAAATTCATAAACACATAAAGCATGCTAAGCCACACAAATGGACACACATGCAATGCAAAGTGCGTCCAATTCATAGACAGCTCATTGCTCAATAGTGCACCTGTACTCTGCTGAGCAGCAACGGTTTTCAGATTTGCATGCAAATACAGTAGTCTATGTCTATACTAAATAAGGATTATTGTGTAATACAGTGATTCGTATGCATCTGTACAACCCGAGATTCATGCAGAGAAATACACAGAATGAATAAGTGTGTGTGGTAATTCAGCTGTGCGTATCCAGGCAGTTCAGTGGGATAACTGCAGCAGATACTCCACTCTGCTCAGATTGCCCAAACCAAGTAAGTAGTGTAGCGTGCATGTGTGCATGTGCATGTGTACATGTGTGTGCATGTGCTTGTATGTATGTGTGTGTGTGTGTGTGTGTGTGTGTGTGTGTGTGTGTGTGTGTGTGTGTGTGTGTGCATGCATGTGTACGGGGGGGGTGAATGCTGAGTGTACAAGTATATACGTCTGGATGTAAGGGGGTATGAGTGCCAGTTTTTATGTTGTAGGCAATAGCATCACAGGATGTTATGATGCACAGCTGAGCAATTAGAAGTTACATAAATCATATTTCAGTGTGATTCATTGCCACACACACTTTGTACTAACGTTGTATCACATTGAATCAGAGAAGCACATCTCACCTTATCTGATCACTTCAGCCTGTTTTGACTATGAATTATGGTAGAATCTATCTAATTTTTATAGACCACTAGCCTTTGAATTGCTTACTACCTTCATGTAACAATTCAACTACTCCGTTTTATTTAATGTACTTGTGCTTTTTATTGTATATTTTTGCTTTTGCTTTGACTCAGGCTGTCAGTGAAAATTATTTATTTGAATAATTTTTCGTATCTGTTGATAAATAAAGAAATCAACAAACAAATAATAAAATGGAAAGTGACTTGTTCACAGTAAAATAACCACATCAAGGGTAAGAATTTATCACTGTTATCAGACTTGACTAAAATTAACTTGCACTTCTCAGTCTATAATCGAAGAATTAAAAATTTCTAAAAGGAATGCCTACTGATTAATTATTTTCACCAGATTTTCAAATTTGTCAATGCACTCCAGGCTAGGTCATTGGTAACATTTCTAATTACAAGTCATATATGTCTAAATTAAAAATTATAATTTTCATTACTCCAGGACAGGAAGGAGATAAGCTGAGTTAAGCATCTGGTGATTTTGCAGATGTTAGGTAGCAGTACAGCACACAAATTCTTAAGTCGTTTGAAAAGTCACCATTCCTGTATACTGGTATATGTGTTACTATTGTTACTGCACCTCTGCACACTCTGGCAGAAAAAAATCAGGATTAATGAAATCATAACTCACAGTATTACTGTGGCAACATGTGTAAGGCCGTATATAAACAATAGTACAAGCCACAAACCAATTAAACTTCTAGACAACCTGGAGATAATTGAAATGATAATTCTTTTGAAATTAAGCAAGACATAGCATTGAAAGCAGGCAAAAGAAAGATATGCAAAAGATGTATTTGCCTCCAGAAAATGAAATCCCTCCAGGAATATCATTCAAGTTTATAAACTACCTGCTAATTAGTGCTTTGCTTTTGCCATCCATTTAACAAAGGTTTACTTTAAATTTCTTAGCTTTATTGAGAAATGCAGTGTTTCACTAAAAGCAGGTTTTCATGTTTCTTTTTTAGTTTGAGCAGCATATTTTATGCTTTCTCATGCTATTGCTATGGAAACTAAAAGGCCAAAAGAGATGAGGTTAGGTAGCTGATACAGTCTGCACCATTATCAGGAATGTTGTTTGCATCACAAACAAAGTGCTGTCATAGTTTCCAGAGCAGCAATGGCCAGCAGTACTGAGTAACAGGAGACATACCTATCACATTTATCTAATCGTTAGGATTGTCCAGTCAGGCAAAGACAACTGAAGGATAAAGTGTTTCACACAACTGGAGTTTCTCTCAAACACAAAGAAAAGATTATAAAGTGTCTCCGGTAACAACAGAATAGGAGCGGTGTAATGAGAAGGTAGCATTGTGCTGACTGAATGCATTTGCAGAATGATCCTTTCTCTTCTCTTAGTTCAGGCTGAATATTGTCTCATTTGACAGCATTACCTACCTGTTACAAGAGAAAGTTACAGTAGAAACTGAGCAGGACTCTATCTCAGAAGGAAATAAAGATCACATTAAAACAAACTTGTTTTCCTTGTATCTATTCTTGCTAGTTAAGGTAACTGGTAACTCAAAGCAAAAAATGACGTGTAAAACAGGTCTATGTTCAGCTACCAAATACTAGAAACCTCGAACCGCGAAACAACAAAAGTAAAACAGTGAATGGGATATTTATCCAACAACGGCAACATCAAATACATTGAATGGCCATAGTCAGCCAACATCGCACACACAACCAACGAAGGTGGGAAGATGTGCCCCCCACACCCCTCCTAACTATATATACCAACTCCAAGACCCCACTACTGTGGGAAATAGGACAAATTTAAAAGGTTTTCCTTCACTTACCTTATGCATCATGTTGCTTCCTGGTTGTTGGCCAACTATGGCCTTCGATGCATTTTTTTTTCAAAGTTGCTGTTATTTGATAAATGTCCCTTTCACTGTTTTATGTTCGTTACTTCACAGTTCAAGATTTTTAGGATTCGGTAGTGGAACATGGACCCTTGTAAAACACTTTGAAAGATTAAAACAGCAACAGACTGCAGTATGAAACTCATTTTGCTGATGCTCAGTGCACACAATAATATTCAGAATGATGATCACATGGCTAGTAATACAACAAAAACACTTATTCAGTTGTGAATTTTCTGAAGTTCCATGGACATGTATACCAAGAGCTGCACAGAAAAATAATTTTGATACTATATGCTTGCTATACTAATTGTGCATTTGTTTAAACACATTCTTGTTCTGACCATATGCTATAGATAAAAGCCATGAGATTTTGTATGTGTTGATGCAGATGTGATTGTATAATGTGATGAATATAAATTAACATTTTAGAGACACTAGTATAAAACATTTTCTCTACAGAAGATATAGTGTCAGCATTAAATTAACAGAATGTCAAAAATACTTGTGTCACTTTTTACACAAGTAACTTCCTTTACACACACACACATTAATAAAACACACACACACTAGTACAAAACATGCTCTCATTAATACAACAGATTTGGCTCTTCACTGGAGCTGTTCTTCTGGTTTGCAGGACAACTGATCCGGGAATCACTGCTAACATTGAGAAAAGAAATTTCTGGAATGAATTACCACAGAGGCTTTACCTGAGTAGAGGTCACACTTATTACAAGCAGCACACTGGTCCAAACATCCATACCTGGTATTTTCTGTTTTATGTACTATATGTTAGAGCTGGTCAAACAAAGCTATGATGGTCTGATACTTAGATAATGAATTCCATCCACTCAAGTGAAGAAAAAAAACTAATAGTACACAATTAATAGTAGACCCTGCATGCTGCCTGTGTGTTCATTTGCATTATGTAACACAAAGTGGTTTAACAGGGTACCTGCACAGTGTGGTCCATAGTACATGTATGTCAGAACTGTGGGATTTATATGACATTCTTATCCAGATTGTATATACTGCATCTATACAATTCACTTTCTAATTTCTTCAGCGAGGCAATATTGATCTCTCCAGTCAAAGTTAAATACTATCCCCAAACAAATCCATAACACTTAGCCATAATTAAGTATCCTTAATACTTATATTCCAAAACATTACTCTCTCCCACATTTTAAACACACACACATGCACACGCGCGCACACACACACACACACACACACACACACACACACACACACACACACACACACAATGTGCGAACCACATTTGATATTTTCCAACATCTCGAGATGTTTATCTTGTGTAACAAACTTAATATATTTTTCCACAGATATAATAACAGCATGATACAGCCATATTTCACTGGTTATTATGCACCTGGATCTAACAAGGGCACTCCTCTCCATGTTTCATTTTTATTACTAAGGTACTAGAAGAAAACTTCTGTTGGAATCCTTACTTCATTAGATGGATAATGAATAGGTTACATATTAGAACATCTGAAGTCCATATAGGTAATATTAGATCAAATCAATATAGCTCACTTTGTGGAGCTGAAGTAGCTTACGGGTTAGTTTTGGACCCATATATATTTTATGTATTTATGTTGACTATGCCAATTAGTGATAAGTGTCGGGTGTCTAAGTTTGCAGGTGATTTACAAGTTTCAAGCTTTGTTACAACTCTAAAAGATCAGTAAGTACCCAGAAAAGTAGGCTGGCAAACTAATAAAATGGAGAGAAAATAACTATGAAGTTTAACGTTATGGTACTTCATTTAGGAAAGGATTTGTATGATATAAAACATTGGTCTGCACAGATAATGATAGTAAGATTCCTATAGCTAGTGATATAAGGTTTGTAGTACATAGGTCACAAGTACAAAAAGTTATGGAATAATTAAGATGCTATATTTAAATACATTACTTATAAAATGTTTAACTAGCATTTTAATGGTGTTAAAACATTTAAAATATGAATTCAGATTTAAAAGGTTGAACATATATTCAGTCCATAAATGTTTATACAGAAGAGACATAACTTAGGTATACAGATGTTTGTATAATGAATATGTATCAGTGACCTTAGGTTTCTTTCTTAGCATACATGAACATTTAACCAGAAATTGCAACTTGTTGTAGATTCTTGCTTTAAAAAACAATCCAAGCAAAATAGATTTGTTCAACTATAGGGCTGGAAAATGGAATAAGATACAGTAAAAATAAGACCATCAAAATGTGTATCGCTATTTAAAAAGTGTATGAATGAATTGTCTTTTGGACCATTACCTCATTGAAATTGGTTAGATATGACCTCATATGAGGTACCTTAGCCAATTCAAGAACTGAAACATAGAAACATAAAAACAAAGAAACAGGTATGTAGGAGAAATCTGTGTACAGGACACAGTCACATCACTTAGACTCGTCAAAAAACACAGTGAATCCCATGCTCATAGACATATCAGTAAATCAGTAAACGCGCACACTGAAATAAATTCATCCCAGTAATCTTTGATGAAACAGCCACATAGCCATAGTTATGGCAGCAGTGCATAAACTGTTGCAATTGATAAAGCTGTAGTCTTTATTTAAAAAAGGTCATAATTCCATTGAACAGACTATAAATACTAAATCTACTGGCAGCTGACTGTATGTTGGTGAAGTTTAAGCACATACATCAATACTTCCTGCGGAACCTTTCTTCTTCCTGAATTTTCACTTGCTCTAGCAGTAGTTTGCACCCAATGCCTTCAGCCAGTATTAATGTCAGTTCTATGGAGTAGGTAGGGCTTCAGTAACAGTAATAAATCACACTGGGAGCCACTGCATCTGGACATGAGGTCTTAGAAAGAAGAGCAGATCAATGACAGGCGGACCTCGCAGATCTACATCATCAAGTCTACAACTTTCACTTAAAAAGTACATTGCGACCACATATTTTCAGTGTAGCTAACATGGTGGTAAACATTTTTTTTGTTAATGGCATTGTGGGGGCTAAATCGATGACCCTATTTGTCAATGATCAAGACCCAAGGCAGAAAACTGCATTATCGTAAAATTCCATATACAGCCAAAAGAGAAGATGCAGTAATACATGGCAGTAGCAAAATACACAATAGTTTTTTAAACCAAGGGCATAGGAACTATTAGCAGCTATTAGCACACAAAACAAAACAATAATAGCATAATTAGTTTAGTAATTTAGCGGAGACAGCATATTTTCTAATAAATGTGAGCCATGAAGAGACAACAGGCTGCAGATGAAAACTAAATTTGACAAAATTACATCATGTAAGGATATGTTGCATATTTAGGTTAAAAACATTGGAGTTATCTTTTTGGTGCAAAATACTATGTCTGCAATGGACTATATTTAAACAAAATTCCAGATTGTTATTCTGCAAGCATATTCAGCTCTTCAGCATACTTACATTAAATATTAATAAAAAATCTTTAACAATTATCACTTTTCTCACACTTTATACCATCCTAGTTAAATTTAATTAGTCATTACATTCCAAATTGTCATGACCAAATCACCTGCTCATGGCTCTAGCACCTCAGGGAGACTAGAAAATAGTTGGAGTCAGAGAAGAATGGCAGCCATCTCAAAATAACACGTGTGAGGACTACAGAACAGATACATGGCCAAGCCACATGTGGAAATAAGGTACTTAGGGAAAGCTGGTAATGAAGTGCAGATGACCAGAAAGATATCAAAACAAAGAAAGAGTGCAACAAGTGGACGATAGAAAAGATGGATCAGGTTAAGAAGGAAAACTAGCTAAGAGAGGAGATGCAATGGCAAAGAACAAGGCATCAAAAAAACTCAACCAGCTCCTACTAAGTGACTCAGCAGATGGCACAAAGAAACTATGAGTTTGTAAGACAAAGATAGAAAGATGAAGGAGGTAGTTATCTGACACCATTTATAAAGGATGTCTGCAACAATCTGATCATGAGTTCACAGGACATCAAAGGTAGATGAATGAGTTCTACCAGCAGCTTCTGAAGGAAGTAAACCCCGCAAAAGCTGTACTTCAGTATGCACAGCCTATGATGAAAGCAGAAGAAGAACAGAACTGAGCAAAATGAAACCAGGGGAAGCAGCATTTTCTGATTAAGTCAATAAATATGACTAAGATGATGGGGGAGTTTGTAGAGAAATGGCTCATGAGAGTATTCATCATGGTATGGATAAATCCTTTTTATCCATTGAAAACTGGCTCACCAAGCACCAACTAATTATAAATCCTAAAAAGACTAAACTCCTGCTTTTCATTCCCAAAATTATGACCCACCTTAAAGCTTCCTTCTCAATCTCATCCCTCAGAAACTCTCCTATCATCGTGGAATCACACACTAAATTACTAGGTGTCATCACTGATGACAATCTTAAATTTGATCTGCATGTTCTCAACAACATTAAGAAAACCCACCAAAATCTTGGTCTCTTTTACAGATACAAAAAAATTCTCTGTCCGATAAAGCCAACATCTCCCTATCCCATGCCTATCTTCTCCCCAGCCTATTCTATGGCTCACAAATCCTCACTAACCTTCAAATGACTCCCTTAACAAAACTTGAATCCACCTAAAATAAAGTTGCTAGATTCGCTGCTGATTATTCCTATCACTCACACCACTGTCTTGCTCTTAAGAGATTAAGCTGGCTTGAATTTCCCTACCTTCTGCTTCTCTCTCAGCTTCAAATGACACATTCTATTTTGATCTACCCTCCTTTTGCCTGAGCATCTACTCAGCTTCTTCACTTTACTTCCCACATAGGTCCCTACGAAGCACTGAACAAGACCTTCTTCAAATCTACAAGCCTAAAACTAGAATAGGACAAAACCTTTACAACTACTCTCCAGCTCAGTCTTGAAATAAACTTCCTTTGGATATCAGATATATCAGTCACCCACATAGTTTTAAAACTGCTACTAAAAACTATCTAAACAGTACATGGATCTGTCACTGTAACTAACCTCCTTGACTGACCACCCCTTGCTCTCTACCTTCCTCTCACCTATCACCTTTTCTCCCCTCTATCCCTATTCATAAGTTGTATATTGTCTTAGTCCCATCTAATGTCTAGCTTATTATTCTAAAAGTATGTAGTTAACTGTGCTGCATGACTTACTGATGTAACTTGGTACTCTCTGAATTGTCCTTGTAGATTATTGCTTTTAGAATGTATTTACTCACTGGGTTTGTTAATCATGTGCTCTTATTATGCTAATTTCATTTTTATAATTGTACTATATCTGAGGGTTTTTTTGCTTCATAATGCATTGTCTAACTGTGGACCATTTCTCCCCAGGCTTCCGCTGAAAAAGGACTTTGGGTCAGTCGGACTAATCCCAGTCAACAAATGTCAAATAAATAAATAAATGGGAATACCTCAGATGACTGAAGAATAATTGTTCTACTACTAGTATGCAAAACCAAAGGAAAAATTTACAACTGTACATTGTATGTAATTATATTTTATGTAATTATGTAATTTACAGCAGTACAGAGGAATCAAACTCCTGTCATACTGCACGAAAGTGCTGGAGGAGGTGATTGATTCAGATTAAAGTCCGTTATTTATTTCAGTGTGTGAACAGCCAACCCAATGTTTAACAAAGAGACAAAGTTTGCAGAAGAAAATGAAGACCAGGAAAGAGTGCAAGTGGGCATTCCCAGACTTGGAGAAAGCTTATAACAACATTCCACTCCTGGAAAAATGTGTAGAATTAGTGTGGGTTATACAAAAGAACCCAGTGACGTAAGTATACGAAATGTTCAAACTCACCAATGGGCTCCCATTGGGACTGGGTGTGGAACAAGGTTTACCCCTGAGCCCACTGCTGTTCACACGTGTGATGAGCTACATTAGCAAACAGGTCAGAGGATACCAAATAATAAAGCTGCTGTATGCAGATGATGTAGCGTTACAAGTCAACTCTAATCAGGAACCTTAGTAAATGATAAAAAGTAAAAATGCATGGGATTAAACTGTGCATAGACAAAACAGTCATCATGGCAGTATGTGAGGGAACTCAGAAGAAAATTTAGATAGAAGAGGAAATAGCAGAACAAATTAACAACTTCAAGTATCTGGGAAGCATGGTTGAGGAGAAGAGAATTTGGAATTAAGTAGGCAAAGATAGAATGAGAGGTGCTGCAGCCAACAACACAGTATATCAGGGGTAGTGTGTGACAAAAATATTCCAAAGAAGCTGAAAAGTAAGGCTTACCAATAACTGATGCAATCAGTGATTCTGTATGGCATAGAAAATTGAACAGTAAAGAATGAGCAGTTGCTGGAGATGAAGTGGTTGAGACAGCTGATAGGAAGCAATCTGTGGGCCAAAAAAGAAATTATAACATCAGAGCAGAAACCAAAGTATCCCCAGTTGCAGAGAATGTCAGGGAGAATAGATCACCCCTGGGCTTATTTGGATATGGGCTAGATTTGGCATAAATCTTATGGGCATCCTGGAGTGTCAGAGCATCAACCATAATCAGCGAGATGTTTTTTCTCTCTACACTGTAAGTTGATTACTGGATTATGGCCAAAATGAAACAACAGACATGACTGCTATAACATAATACATATAATATATGTGGAGAACATTGTATTGCATAATAAATATTCAGTTTTAATAGAGGCATTGTGTGTTAACAGATTATACTGAAATTTTTTTTAAATACATTCAGACATTGCTCTGTATCAAAGTTTGCACCTCAGCGCCTGCAAGCGCTTCTTCATTCTGATGTTAGGTACCTTCAATCTAAACTTGACATGTCACATTTAAAAGAATCAATGTTAATTTTTTAGCTGTTATATCACATACGTAAGGTTTTCTTCTTTGTGATAACTGTGGTTTCACCCCCACCATTAAACTGTTCAACCATACTCCATGCAAACTGGCTTAAATAACTTTCTAGCCTGAGGAATTTGTGCAGAATTTATCTCTTCTGAATATTTCAAAACACACAATATTCTTCCAACAAAAATTGTCATGAAAAAATGAAAACGGAGTACTCAGAACAGGAGTTTCTTTATTTAAACTACCTAGTAGTTTTATTAAGTAATTTTCTGCTTTGAGTACATCGTTTTTACTTCCCAGTGTTGCTTTAGTAAAGAAGCTGCTGCTCTGAGTATTTTATTGTTTTATTTTATTTCTGGTTCGTTTTAATAAAGAAGTTGCATCTTTGAATACCTTATTCTGTTTTTTTTTCTTTCAGTTGATTTTCTTTCCTTAGGGTAGTCTTAGTAAAGACATTGCCGAAATAAGTACTTCTTTCCCATTTTATGGTGTTTTTAATACAGAGAACTATGATCAAGTCTCTGACCATACACCAACTTGTTTCACATTTGAGAAATGTATTTCAAGAAATTCACCTCAAGAATGGAGCAAAGTGAGGTTTGACAGCCACATCTTTTTATCCATCCATTTTGTGAACAGATATATATTTGAATATTCTCTGAGACCATGTCATATCTCCTACAGTGCATGGAGCTTTACCTTTTCTATGTACTACCATTTACTGAGAGAAGAAAGTGTCGAAGAGACAAACATTTTACACCTTTACAAACTTAGTGGTATTACACAAGTCTTTGCTGTACCTGGAACTTTAGCTGCATTGCTGTCCTACAAAGCAGAGAGAGAGAAAAAGAGCGTGCATACAAAACTATAGGAGTGAGAAGTGTTTTACAGGCTTTGAAAGCTGAAACACTTAACCATACCTCACAGACAGTGGACAGAAGTGGTGTATCTAATTATGTAACAGCTTTAAAAGCTATCATACACTTTCTGCTGCCACAGACAACAATGGAACATGACAAACCAAATTGTATGACAGCTTTTGTAGTTGTGCTTCATGATGCTATTATGTGGTGATCATTGCTTAAGCTCTGGTGTAAAACTAGAGCTAAACAGAACTGAACCGTGCTTTGCAAAAGCTGTTAAGCACATTTCCTACATAAGAAAGATGCATTTCAATGTTGCTTTCTTTCTGAATTTGAAATGTAATTATAGCACTCCATACAGTACAAAGAAGTTGATGCTTTCTCTTTGTTTTTCTCTTTTGTTCATGGTGATATTTTTTTTGTAAATTGCCTCAGAGGTTATATTTGCAGAAATTATTCTTTGTTAGTTGAACCATTTGGTAAAGGTTTTATTAAAAGTATTCTGCTTAAACTTCAAAGTTGTGGTATATATACATTCCATAAAGGGAAAATACTGTAAGTGATGGAAAAGGAACATTTTAACCACTGTATTAGAGCCGAACAAAGAAAAAATATTTTACAGCAAATTTCATTACTTCTGCTAAAAGTAAACAAGTACTATATGTGCTGTCAACTATTCATTGGATGTTATTTGAGTAATATATTCTTAGAAATATTAACTGTTGCAGAAATTGTACTGAGAATTCAGAATGAACCCCATGACTAACAGTTAAGAGCTGCATCAGAAGAGGACTGTTTATGAGGTGCAGGGAATTC